>NW_023270237.1:5182976-5431536 GCF_011800145.1 Mirounga leonina
ATGTATATAGGAAGTCAATGAGAACACTATAGGCATATGGTAGGTAGAAAAACTGTAAAGGCAACATAATAAAATATCTCAAGCAAAAGGTGAAAGTCATATGTGAGAAACAAAATTTGCTTCCCTAGAATTACCTTCTGAAAGACAAAAAGCATCTTGTGATTCCAAATCACAGGGCATCTATACCTCCCTTAACTGACAATGAAAGCAGAAATGTACATAACATATACAACTAAGTATAATACAACAGGGCAAGTGTTATAAAGCAGTATAATTAGTTCCCCCTGGAACACCTGAGTAAGTAATTGTATCTTAACATTTTAAGAATGCTTCCCAGGAGAGGGGGGAAAGATGGTGGAGGAGTAGAGGACCCTATTCCAACCGGTCCCCAGAATTGAGCTGGACACCAGACCACTCTGAAGAATGCTTCCCAGGAAAGATGACATCCAAGTTATGTTTTGAAAGTTAAGAAGCATTTTTGCGGAAAGGTAAAAAGAAAAAAGATTTCAAGGCAGAAGAACTATCACAAAAGAGGACACCGGTGTTTGGAAATATGGGATGCATCTAGAGGATAATCAAGTTGTGTGGTATTAGTCACATATATAATATAGTCAGAGGCCACTATAAATGAAACCACTGTTTCCAATGCTACTAACACATTATATATGCTATAGTATGTTGCCCACACTTTCTCTTTAAAGCATTTAGAGACACAGTATGTTTTTAAGCCAAGTGATAGGATCAGATTTGGTTTTTAGAGAAATAAACCTACTAATAATGTGAAGAATAAAAGAGGAAAGACAACAGAAACAGAACGACCAAGTAGAGAAGACTATTTTAATATCCACACAATGACTGTGAAAAGGAATGAGTCAGGAGATGAGGGGGCTGGACAAATTAAGAACCAGAGCAGACACGGAATTAGCAGGATTTACTCAATGTAACTAACCAAAAATGAACTGCAGATTTCTCCTCTGGGGTATTAAGACAAGGAGGATCCCAGTAACCAAAAAGATAAAAGATTTTTTAGAAGACTAAATAGTATCAATGGTTTCATTCTAGTAGTAGGATTACCAGATTTTGTTGTTGTTATTGTTCTTCTTCTTCTTCTATTTTTCTGGATCTTCCAAACACAGGACCGTGGAAAAGTACTATGAAAAAATGTGTATCTGTTTCTTTGACAATTTAAAAAATCATCTTGAAAAACAGTAGTTTTATTCTAGAGGCTGTATAATCAGACAGCATTTTTCTATGGCCAATATAAAAGTTCTGATCCAGCTGCGAAGGAGTCAAATTTAATCGAGAAGTAAAAGAGCCCATCTTCTGAAGCAAGTTCAGATCCCAACTGTGTATATTCAATGAGAGCAATAATGAATCCTTTGGAAACAGCCTAATATGTAATTTTACAAGCCAGGACAACTCAAAAGCCTAGCACACTAGCACTGAAAGCTGTGAACACAATGGTTATAGGATAAATGCATTCAACCTTCCTTCAGTACATATTATTAATAATTTTAAAATATAGTTACAAGGGTGCCTGCGTGGCTCAGTCGTTAAGCATCTGCCTTCTGCTCAGGTTGTGATCCCAGAGTCCTGTGATGGAGCCCTGCATCAGGCTCCCTGCTCAGCGGGGAGCCTGCTTCTCCCTCTCCCACTCCCTCTGCTTGTGTTCCCTCTCTAGCTGTCTCTCTCTCTGTCAAATAAATAAATAAAATCTTTAAAATATATATATAATTACATAACAGTAATAATTATTCCTCACAGTTTGAATGCATAAAGAGGCACCTACTCAACATATCTAGTCTATGTAACTATTTTCATAAGGGAACTTATCTCAAAATTATAGTAACCATAAAATCTAAACTAAAAAAACTATAAATCAATGAAAATCATCTTTAGAATGGGTCAGCTGAACTGTTTCTTTTTTTTCTTTTTTATTGTTATGTTAATCACCATACATTACATCATTAGTTTTTGATGTAGTGTTCTATGATTCACTGTTTGTGCATAACACCCAGTGCTCCATGCAGAACGTGCCCTCTTTAATACCCATCACCAACCTAACCCATCCTCCCACCCCCCTTCCCTCTAGAACCCTGTTTGTTTTTCAGAGTCCATCGTCTCTCATGGTGCGTCTCCCCCTCTGATTTCCCCCCTTCATTCTTCCACTCCTGCTATCTTCTTTTTTTTTTCTTAACATATAATGTATTATTTGTTTCAGAGGTACAGATCTGTGATTCAACAGTCTTGCACAATTCACAGCGCTCACCATAGCACATACCTTCCCCAGTGTCTATCACCCAGCCATCCCATCCCTCCCACCCAACCCCCACTCCAGCAACCCTCAGTTTGTTTCCTGAGATTAAGAATTCCTCGTATCAGTGAGGTCATATGATACATTTCTTTCTCTGACTGACTTATTTCGCTCAGCATAACACCCTCCAGTTCCATCCACATCATTGCAAATGGCAAGATCTCATTCCTTTTTTTTTTTTTTTTTAAGATTTTTTATTTATTTGACAGAGAGAGACACAGCGAGAGTGAGAACACAAGCAGGGGGAGTGGGAGAGGGAGAAGCAGGCTTCCCACTGAGCAGGGAGCCCGATGCAGGGCTCGATCCCAGGACCCTGGAACCATGACCCGAGCCGAAGGCAGATGCTTAACGACTGAGCCACTCAGGTGCCCCAAGATCTCATTCCTTTTGATGGCTGCATAATATTCCATTGTATATATATACCACTTCTTCTTTATCCATTCATCTGTCGATGGACAGCTTGGCTCTTTCCACAGTTTGGTTATTGTGGACATTGCTGCTATAAACATCGGGGTGCACGTACCCCTTCGGATCCCTACATTTGTATCTTTGGGGTAAATACCCAGTAGTGCAATTGCTGGATCATATGGTAGCTCTATCTTCAACTTTTTGAGGAACCCCCATACTGTTTTCCAGAGTGGTTGCACCAGCTTGCATTCCCACCAACAGTGTAGGAGGGTTCCCCTTTCTCCGCATCCCCGCCAACATCTGTCATTTCCTGACTTGTTAATTTTAGCCATTCTGACTGGTGTGAGGTGGTATCTCATTGAGGTTTTGATTTGGATTTCCCTGATGCTGAGCGATGTTGAGCACTTTTTCATGTGTCTGTCGGCCATTGGGATGTCTTCTTTGGAAAAATGTCTGTTCATGTCTTCTGCCCATTTCTTAATTGGATTATTTGTTCTTTGGGTGTTGAGTTTGATAAGTTCTTTATAGATTTTGGATACTAGCCCTTTATCTGATATGTCATTTGCAAATATCTTCTCCCATTCTGTTGGTTGTCTTTTGGTTTTGTTGACTGTTTCTTTTGCTGTGCAAAAACTTTTTATCTTGATGAAGTACCAATAGTTCATTTTTGCCCTTGCTTCCCTTGCCTTTGGCGATGTTTCTAGGAAGAAGTTGCTGCGGCTAAGGTCGAAGAGGTTGCTGCCTGTGTTCTCCTTTAGGATTTTGATGGACTCCTGTCTCACATTTAGGTCTTTCAACCATTTGGAGTCTATTTTTGTGTGTGGTGTAAGGAAATGGTTTCATTCTTCTGCATGTGGCTGTCCAATTTTCCCAACACCATTTGTTGAAGAGACTGTCGTTTCCCCACTGGACATTCTTTCCTGCTTTGTCAAAGATTAGTTGACCGCAGAGTTGAGGATCCATTTCTGGGCTCTCTATTCTGTTCCACTGATCTATGTGTCTGTTCTTATGCCAGTACCATACTGTCTTGATGATGACAGCTTTGTAATAGAGCTGGAAGTCTGGAATTGTGATGCCGCCAGCTTTGCTTTTCTTTTTCAACATTCCTCTGGCTATGCGGGGTCTTTTCTGGTTCCATACAAATTTTAGGATTATTTGTTCCATTTCTTTGAAAAAAGTGGATGGTATTTTGATGGGGATTGCACTGAATGTGTAGATTGCTCTAGGTAGCATTGACATCTTCACAATATTTGTTCTTCCAATCCATGAGCATGGAACGTTTTTCCACTTCTTTGTGTCTTCCTCAATTTCTTTCATGAGTATTTTATAGTTTTCTGAGTACAGATCCTTTGCCTCTTTGGTTAGATTTATTCCCAGGTATCTTATGGTTTTGGGAGCTGGACTGTTTCTTACTATTCCTCAGGAAGACAATGAAGTGATTACCTAAAAAATTTGCTAGTTTAATTCCTCCATGAAAATTAACACAATTTAAAGAATGTAATCCACTATTTCAGTTACAAATAAAGCATGAAACATTAAAACAATCCAGTCATTTCTACAAAGTATTCACATAACATATCCTAATGTTAGCTCCCAGGTAAGCTAATGCCTAAATCTAGATAAAGGGTTTAGTCTCAGCAGTATTGACGTTTTGAGACAGATTATTCTTCAGGGGAGGAGGCGCTGTCCTGTGTGTTAAAGGATGTTTTAGCAGCATTCCTAGCCTTGACCCACTAGATGTGAGCAGCACCTTCCCCTCTCAACCCTTTACTCCTCCATCCCCTTGTGACAATGACTGAAGACATTATCAAACGACACCTGAGGGGCAAAATTGCTCCCAGTTGCTCTAGATTGTGAGAAAAGTTATTTCAGTTTTAACAAACAGGAGTTATAATAAGAACCAAGTTTTCCCCACTATTCTCCCCACCTTTGGGGCCTATTCCTTGATAACAAAAAAGATGGATTATCAACCGACGATGCATTTTACTATCTTGATAATACTCGCAAATAGGATTGCAGCTGGTGTCTATTTTACACTTAGTTGATTCTCTGCAGAAACCAAAAGGATGTAATTCTTCTTTAATACATTTTTCAAAACTATGATTCATTTAAAGTTTTCCCCTTAGGCATTAGGATTGAAAATGTTAATTATATGTTCCCTTTAAACCAGACACAATATATTGCCAATCACACAGTACTTCAGCAAGGGAACAGCGAAGACTTATCAGCATGTGAGATCTACTAAGCCTGTGATAAGCATTTAACATGTATTACCTCATTTAGTCCTAACAACATTCTTTAGAAGTATTAATGTCTCCAATTTTTAACATGAGGAAACTGAGGCTAAGAAAGAATAACATCACTAAGAGGTGCGGCTAGTAAGTGACATAATCAGGATTGGATTGCAAGTCACCACCACCATTGTTCACATGCTCTATACCAGAAAGAATGATCCTACTAACCAGCACTTCAAAACAGTCAATGGACAACTTATCTTTTGAGATAGTACAGCTTTTCCTCACTGAAAAATTTTTGAATATACAGCTTTCAGTGTATCTAACTTTTCTAAATGAACAATAGTTTTTTCTTAATGTTTAGTCCCCCTCTCCTCAGAACGAGCACAGCACTTAATTGAACCTCACAGTGGCCTTAGTGGTAGAAGAATCTGTAGTTGAAGAACTTAAGATTTTATGGGAAAATGGGGTTGAAAAACGTAAGACGTGTATCAAAACAATGAAAGAAATGACAATCTTATTTTTATATTTATTTGTAACTTATATTGACATACATATATAATGGCAAGAATAAAAAATCCATACCAACTTGTATATCTAAAATTGATTACAGTGATTACTATGCACTTAATTTGTATTGGCCTTTGGAGATAATGACTTATTTCCTACAATAGCCAGATTTGTGGTAAAAATAGAGAAAAAAAGGAAACAAGTTTCCTCAGTTTTCCTGGCCCCACTCCTACAAAGCCTTGAGGATCCTCACTATACTAGGACAAAACTAGGGTTCATGCTGCTCTCCTCTCCCCTCATTCTTCGGAAGGACAAGTCAGACATGAATGGTTTAAAAAAAAAATTACTCAGAATGAGTTCTTCTTTGCTCAAATTAAAAAGAAAATCCAGCAATAGAAGTATATCCTCTAAAGGGATATCAAAAACACTGGCCTCATGAGAATTAAGTGAAATAATTCGTGTAAAACAACTAGCACTTGTGCCAGGCACAAAGTAAATGCTCAGGAAATGTTACGTTTTTGTCGTTTTTATTGTTGTTAAAAGGAAATGTTAGTATAAAGACTTAAAACACAGAGGAGGGGCACCTGGGTGGCTCAGTCAGTTAAGCATCTGCCTTTGACTCAGGTCATGATCCCAGGGTCCTGGGATCGAGCCCCAGGTCAGGCACCCTGCTCAGCGGGGAGTCTGCTTCTCCCTCTGCCTCTACCCCTGGCTTGTGCTCTCTCTCTCTCTTGCTCACTTTCTCTCTCTCTCTCAAATAAATAAATAAAATATTTTAAAAAACAAAACAAAACAGGGGAAAGTGCCCAAGGCACTTCCTGAAATACCTTCTGTGCTCTCCCCTTTCCATACTTGTTCTTTCAAAATCCCCTTGTTTTGGGTTACCCTCAAATAACACAGATTTTTTATAACCTTATTTTACCTCAAAAATCTGAATTTTTTTGTTTTTTTTTTTTTAATTGAGGTTCAGTTTTTTTATTGTTTTTAAGATTTTTATTTATTGTCAGAGAGAGATCACAAGCAGGGGGAGCTGCAGAGGGAGAGGGAGAAGCAGACTCCCCACTGAGCAAGGAGCCCGAAGAGGGGCTCGATCCCAGGACCCTGGGATCATGACCTGAGCTGAACGCAGATGCTTAACAACTGAGCCATCCAGGCGTCCTACCTCACAAATCTTTAAACAGGACAAAATAGTAGCAGGGGGAAAAAAAGAGAGAGAAGTTATCTGCTCTCCCTTTCTCAAGGTCAATGTCTTTCTCTTTCTGTGCCTGTGACAGTTAAACGTAGAATAATGAGGAGCAACATCTTATCCTAGAAATAAAATTCTCACAATTGACAAAAAGGTATTACAAATATATCGAAATTTACTCAAATTTCAAATTAGGAGAACTCATATTTAAAAAAAACATCACTGTACATGTCTTACTTCCACAACTGGACCAGAAGCATTTTGAAAGCAGTGATGAGGATCTTTGAATCCCCCATAGCACTTAACACGCCTAGCACAGAGTTATTGTTAAGTGTTATATAAGTGGATTAATGTTTTTTTCATTTTAAGCAAAAATTAAATCTATTTATTCAACATTTGTCAAGGCCCTACCATATGCCAGGCACTGTTGCCTAGCATGGGGATCCAAAAGTAAACAGGAAAGACATGTTTTCTACCTTCACAGTTTACAGTGTAGCTGTGGATATACAAACAAGTAAAAAGACCTTTACCATTTGGTGTTAAGATATGAGAAATCCAAGAGAAGATATTAAATGGATATATGAATGGCAGCACACAGAAATGGCAACTAACCCAGGCTTCGAGTTGGAGCAGTGATCAGAAAGAAACAATAGGATGGATGAAACCTGAAGAATGAATGAAAGTCAGCCAAAGAAGGAGAAAGGTAAAGGATTTCAGGCAAATGTAAAAACAAGAGCTTGAGAGAACATGGCATATTTGAGGAACTGAGAGAAATTCAGTACAATACGACTAAAGCTTGAAACAATTATTGGGGCAGGGGGTATTTGGGGGCAGAGCGGGTATAGGGCGAGAGATATGGAGCGGTGAGAGCTGAGGGTAGACGTGTTAGCAGCAACCAAGTGGCCATCATCTTATGAAGTTTGGGTTTTAGACTATTAGCAAGTGGAGACATTTAAGGACTTTCAGCAAGGAAGTAATGGAATCAGATTTGCGTTTAAAATGATTAATCCACCGCAGCATGGAAAATGGATAGAGAAGAATAATTAAGAGGTTGTTGGGAGTAAGTTAGTTTTTTCTATTTCTTCTTGTAATTTTTATGTTTCCCCCTCTAATGACACCTTACTACGGGCATTTAGAAATCCTCATGTCTTTCCCATCTAAAACTGAAACCACCCACTCAGTCCCTTAACTGCTCATAGCCCTATAGTTACTATTCTCTCTCTCAAGTTATATTATAGTCACATTTCTTAAAGTCCTTTCTCCAAATAACTCTATGTGGCTCATGCCTCACTTTCCCTAGGTCTCTACTCAAATATTACTCTAATGTGAAGCTCTCTCTGCACTCCATATATAACAGTACCCTCTTCCCCAGCTCTGACATTTCCTAACCTCCATCACCATCTGACACTATGTGCAAGGCACTATGCTAAATTCATGACTGCCAGGAGATGGGTGAAGAAAATGACACATAAAGGCTAACTTGCCAAAGGTCACAAAATTAGTTAAATGTAGGAGTCAGAATTCAATTCCAGATAAGCTCACGGTATCACAAAATTGAGGGAGGACAAATTTAAAACCTTCTATTTTCTTATCTCTTCAAAGAGAAGACAAAGTCATCCACTAAGACTAAGAGAAAGGCAATGAGATAGGAATTTGAGGAGAATAAAGAAGGTCTGAAAAATCCAGTAAAGTATTAAAGAACTGCCAGGCACAATTAAGGCCCCAGCTGAATCAGAAACTATGAATTTATGGTAACCATGACCCATGTGATTTTTCATCGGGAATACAGGTGAAAAGGCAAATTAAGGCATACAGTTAGAATAATGGTTTTCAACAAAAAAGGACGGGATGGGCAATTCTGTCCCCTTGGGAAATGTGGCAATGTCAGGAAACAATCTGGTTGTCACAAGATACAGGAAAGGGCTTGCTACTGGTGCTGTTAAACATCTTACAATGCACAAGACAGCCTCCCAACACAAAGAATTATCTGGTCCAAAGCGTTAACAGGTGTGAAACCCTGGGGAACAATCCAGGATGGCAGATTTTCTAGGCATATCAACAGAAATGTAACAAGACAAGAGAACTAAAGACAGTTGATTGGTCAAGGGGACAGATTATGTAGGTAAAGAAAAATTTTAGTATGTGAGAAGCCTTGGAGAGCATCACCAATGGGAAGGGCAAAATGGCCTCTGTATCTGAAATGCCTGAACACTGACATGTCATCAATGAGAGGACATTCCTACTGGGTAAAGTACAGAGGCCAGAAAATCTAAGTGCACCAAGGAGACAAATGGTTAGCCTAGAAAAGGCAGCAATGGATAATAAGGTCAGAAGTTCTGGAGCCAATCTAGGAAGTTCTTCTATGCCAGGCTTCTGGCCAAGAAATCTACTGATTTTTTTAAAAAAGGGAACAGGAAAGATGGAAGTAATACTTCAGGAAGGCAGATCTGCAGGGGCAAGCATCTAAGATGAATTAGGGCAAGGAAAGTAGGAGACAAAGAGATCATTTATAAGACTACTAGAGTTACCTAGAAATAATGTGACAAAGGCTCTGACAGTTTTCAACCTTGAGTAAGAAAGGAGATGAAACTATCATTACTGTGACACTGTGAAACAAGCAGGATGCTAGTATATGTCACCTTCATTATATCATTTATTCCTTGCTTAAAATTTATTTAAAAAAGGTGTATTATTCCCACTTTACAGATATAGACATGGAGAGATGAAAGGAAGTGCATAATGGTCACAGAACATGGATGACAGAGCTGGGACTCACTCCACAGTGATCTGATTCCAAATTTCCACTTTTAGGAACTGACATATTAGAAGGTGCGACCTTTTTTTTAAAAGAGAGGGGTAGAAATGGGTTTATATGTTTGCACACATTTGTTTGATAATCTCAGTAGTTTATCACAGTCACGGCATGAATTCATATGTGAACATCTCTTTAATTAGACAGAAGGCCCCTGAAGTATGCACTGCTTTCAAACAACAAAGTGGGGACCCATCAGACAAGAAGAGTAGTCCAGGTGCAGCTTCCCTAGAGCTGAGAAAACAGGATTTTTAAATGGTATTTTAAGCAATAATGTTCTAAAGCTCTCTCAGATTAAGGCCAGTTTGGGAAAGAACTATGGTGCCTAAAAGAAAATCTAAAATGCACATTAGAAAAAAAAGAGAGAGGTGACTATCCTAACATTTCCATGAAAAGCCATTAAGCCCAGGTTCTTTTCAAAATGGGTTGAAAGTGAATCTCAAAAAAAAAAAAAAAAAAAAACAACTGCTGTCCTGTATTTAAAGACAATACTACTTACACTACAGCAGGAACACATTCTCAGAATTGATTACAACCATTTAATTAAGACAGCAATAAACAGAGAAAATAGGAATAGAGTCTTATGCAAATAAGTTGAGATTAACTTTTCTTTTCCCATAATTTGGTAACTAAAGATACATTATAGTTATGCTATAAAATAGTTTACCCTATGGAAGTTGAAAAAGTGGAGTGGGTGTTTTAGGAGAGCTTCAGGGGCCTTTAGAGCACTGGTAACATGCTGTTTCTTGCTCTAGGTGCTACTTATACAAGTGTGTTCAGTTGTGAAAATTCACTGAGATACATATTTAACATAATACTCTTTCCTGTGTGTATAGTATGCTTCAATAAAAAAAAGAATTTGTAGCTGGTACAAAAAAAAAAACTGTGTGTGAGGAGCCTGACAGGTAAATGGAAGACAGATCATATTCTGGATTCCTTAAAAATAAAAATAAAAAAAGATAAAGATGTAGTAGAAATAACTGGGTGAGAGAACTAGAAGGATAGGAGGCTGTGATCAGTGTGGGATCAAATTCAGTATTTCAGAGCTGGAACATTCAAGGTGACTTACAGAACTACCATTTGTCCTTATAAATAAGTGGAAGAAATAAAGTAGAAATAAAAGTTGCTCAAGATGAGGTCAACAAACGAGAAACTATGTGTGGATAAGCCACACAGTTGGATGCAGAAGACAAAGGGATAGCAAGAATAAAAGACAAGACAGTAAATGAACTCTGTCCTTCAGGGAATGGAAATCCACAGACAACTGTAATGAAGAAGAAAGTAGTATGACTGGGGGGCATGAACCTCAAGAACAAAGAATTGTCACAAGAGGGAAGATAAAGAATGTTCTAGAAATGGCACTAGGCATTGAAGACTTGACACTGTGCCTCATGACCCTGAAAAAAAAGCATGATAAGAAGACGTGAAAGCCAAATTTCAGTTAGGCAAGGTGATGATCAAAAAGCCGTTAGTGTTACCCTAAAGAATAACACCTTAAAGAATTTATCAAAAATTAACTGTATAAGCCAACAGAGGTTTGGGCAAAGACAAACCAATATTTACAATTAGAATAAATATTTTTTACTCTAGAAGCAGGCTCAATTTTTAAGGTAATACACTTCTTTATGGCCTTCTGCTACAAACTAGGCTACCAAACGTAATGAAATAGTCAAACTTATCTACATTTTTAAAAGCCTTGAGATAATTTGCAATATATTCTATATTAAATATGACAGAAGACCCTGTCTAATTTTTATAGTAAAATATTTCTGAGCATTCCACAACACAGTTTAAAGATTACATGTAACTTTGGGGATTTAATTCAACTTGGTCATTTTCTGTAGGCCAAGGATTATGATTATGTGATAGCGATCAAAAAGATAAAATAAATAAGATAATTAAATATAACAACAAAAAAGGATACAATCCTCTTACGCAGAATATACCCAATACAAAACCATAAAAAAAAACCCTAATTATAAGTCTACCTTACCATATAAAGACATCCTACTCAATTGAAAAGTCCGTAACAGACAAATATATTGGTCTCATTTTCTTTTTACCTGAAACCTGGGATTCTCTCCTAAGATTAAGGTTAAATACAAAACTAACTAAGTAAAACCACTTTTCCAAAGTGGTTTTTTTTTTTTAATGTCCTGGTTTCAAAAGTAGTTTTTAAAAATGTTTAATAATAACATGAAAAATAAAAATTTAGATGATCAAAACTGCCTAAAGAACTAAAAAAAATTTTACCTGAACTACTTTTCTTAACTATTCCTCTGTCAGAAATTCCCCCAAAAAAAGGGCGCCTGGGTGGCTCAGTTGGTTGAGCATCTGCCTTCAGCTCAGGTCATGATCCCAGGCTCCTGGGATCAAGCCCCACATCAGGGAGCCCGCTTCTCCCTCTGCCACTCCCCCTGCCACTCCCCCTGCTTGTGTTCCCTCTCTCGCTGTGTCTCTCTGTGTGTGTCAAATAAATATAAAATCTTTAAAAAAAAAAGAAATTCCCCAAAACAAATAACAAGTGACCCACAGTAGACAAGGAGAAACACATTTTATTCTGTTTGATGCAAAACATTTCTATATCAATTTTTAATATTTTTTATGTCTCCATCCCATTGATTTTCCCTCCTCTTTCTTTCTATTCTCCTGTTTTTGTTTTTACCTATCATGACTTCTTGTAAAAAATATGATTTTTTAAACATTTTTATTTTTTTAGACTCGAACTTTTTTTGATCAATTAATTAACATTTGGTGTGTTATTAGTTTGAGATAAAGTGATTCATCAGTTGCATATAATACCCAGTGCTCATTACATCATCCGAAAATATAATTTTTTTTTAAAGATTTTTATTTATTTATTTAACAGAGAGAGAGAGCACAAGTAGGCAGAGCAGCAGACAAAGGGAGAGGAGAAGTAGGCTCTCCGCCAAGCAGAGAGCCCGATGCGGGGCTCGATCCCAGGACCCTGGGATCATGACCTGAGCTGAAGGCAGCTGCTTCACCAACTGAGCCACCCACGCACCCCCTAAAATATAATTTTAAATAAAAGTTATTTAAATTTATTAATAAGTTTAACCCCGTAATTATGAGAAGCCATGGATAGCACAACCAAAAAGAACAAAAATTAAACTAAAAAAAACTAAAGCCAAACCATCCATGTCTTTTCTGAAACAACCAGTAATAACTGGTTGAGTTTAAGGAATTTGGGAACTGAGGGGCACCTGGGTGGCACAGTGGCTTAAGCATCCAACTCTTGGTTTCAGCTCAGATCGTGATCTCAGGATCTTGAGATCGAGTTCCATGTTGGCTCCGGGCTCAGCACAGAGTCTGAGATTCTCTCTACTTCTCTCTCTGCCCCTCATGCTTGTGCTCTCTCTCCTAAAATAAATAAATAAATCTTTTTTTTTTTAAAGATTTTATTTATTTATTTGAGACAGAGAGAATGAGAGAGAGCATATGAGAGGGGGGAGGGTCAGAGGGAGAAGCAGACTCCCTGCCGAGCAGGGAGCCCGATGCGGGACTCGATCCAGGGACTCCAGGATCATGACCTGAGCCGAAGGCAGTCGCTTAACCAACTGAGCCACCCAGGCGCCCAATAAATAAATCTTTAAAAGTCTGGAACTGAAATTTTAGAGATTTTAATAAATGACTGGCTTCCTGATCAATCTGAAAGGGATAGCTCTGGAGGTCCTCTAACCCCAGTTCCAGTGTGTGCACAGGGGTGATCTTCCCTCGGGACATCAGGCAACACGCACTGAGCAGAAGGAGCCTGCTGAGGAAAACAGCAGGATGGGGCCCTGGACCCTCTCAGACCACTGTTCTCTGCTTTATGTGGTCCAGGCACCCTTTTTCATGTTTGTCTCTCAAATGGGCCAAGCTGCCTCCAACCTCTGAGCCTTGTATGTGCTGCTCCCCTTTGTTGGGATGCACTTCCCCAGGCTCTTGACCTAATGGGCTTGTTGTCAAACTTCAAGCCTAAAATGCCACCTCTTCAAGAAGGCCTTCTCAGATACCCTCACCTAAAGTAACCTCTCCAGTTACTATTCCTTTCTTATGCCTCTATTTATTTCCTTCATAGCACTTAGCACAACCTATAATTACTATTTACTAGCTTGTATTTGTCTCATTCACAAGAATGGAAGCTTCATTTGGACAGGGACCTCGTCTTGTTTCATCCCCAATTTCCAGTACAGTAGCTTCATAAACACTTCTGTTGAATACATGATAGAAGGTACTGATAACAACAACAACAGTGATGGTAATAATAATAGCTAACATTTACTGAGCACTTATCACCTGCCAGGTACTCTACAGAGCAATTTACAGATAAAGTACTAGTGTACTTAACCTTAGAAATAAGAAAACTGAGGGCGCCTGGGTGGCTCAGTTGGTTAAGCGACTGCCTTCGGCTCAGGTCATGATCCTGGAGTCCCTGGATCGAGTGCCGCATCGGGTTCCCTGCTCGGCAGGGAAGTCTGCTTCTCCCTCTGACCCTCCTCCCTCTCATGCTCTCTGTCTCTCATTCTCTGTCTCAAATAAATAAATAAAATCTTTAAAAAAAAAAAAATAAGAAAACTGAGATACTGAGCTATTAAGTTACCTTGCCCAAAAGTCACAAAACTTAGTATGTGGGCCTCTCTAAAGGGCAGCCCCAAAGTTGGCAGAAAGGAACTGACACATTAGATGTAGAAAACTGGAACTGTTCTTTTCCTTAACTGTTCTACTTCCTTCTTTCCTCTTGTCTTTCTGATCTTGCTTTATTATTATAGCGCTTCTTTTTCATCAATACTTTTCCTCCCGACCCCCGATGATTTTAAATTATTGACCCGTTTCTCTGCTCCACTTAAACTGATTCAAAATAATTTGATGGTGTACTTTAGCATATTTTAAGGTAATTAGTGTTCATTAAAATATTATACAAAGATCTACACTTTTTTTTTTAAGATTTTATTTATTTGTGTGTGAGAGAGAGCACACAAGCAGGGGGAGCAGCAGGCAGAGGGAGAAGCAGACGCCCCGCTGAGCAAGGAGCCTGATGTGGGGACTCGATCCCAGGATCCCAGGATCATGACCCAAGCCGAAGGCAGACATTCCCTACAATTTTATTTTTTAATAAGAAGGAATCTGCACCAATACTCTTGACCCTCCTTTTCTTAAACAGTGACTCTCATACAGCAGACAGCTTGGTTGTGGACTGCTTAGAAAAATTAGCAAAGAATAATAAAAGGAGAGACTTCCTTTTTCTTTCCTCTCCTTCCTCTTGGTCTCCTAAGAAGGTGAATATGAATATAAATACTATGCAAACCCACCTATACAGAGCCCCTTCCTTACTGTGTCTGAAAATTTGCTTTGGAGCACAATTTGAAATTTATGTCTTGATACTACTCTATTTCACACAGTCACCAGAGAATCTTTCATGGTTGTTCCCATATCGGCTTAGAGCTACAATCTTCCTCAGGGGAAAAAGCCAAGTTTGGGTTCCAGACTCTTTCCAGACAAATAAGGCAACTTTCAGAGCACTTTCTAAGCAGCTGGATCAGATTGCTGCCACAACACTTCTATGAGAGTCCCAAGAGGGAGTTTTCTTGCCAGCCTCAGAAACAGTTATTTGTCACCACAAAAGATAATTCATTCTAAACTAAAAAAGAAAAATAAAATTCAACCTAGCAGGAATTCCTTGCCCTTATAGAGTATTTTTAAGTAACATAGAATAATTCTCACTTTTTCTTTGAAAGGCAAGCTGAATCTCCAAATACAAAGATTCCTTCTGATACGAACAAAGTCTGACAAAATTAATCACGAGAAGAAAACTTCTAATATATGATAAAGACTTAAAAGATCGGGGCGCCTGGGTGGCTCGGGTGGTTAAGAGGCTGCCTTCGGCTCAGGTCATGATCCCAAAGTCCTGGGATTGGGTCCTGCATCGGACTCCCTGCTCGATGTACAGCCTGCTTCTTCCTCTCCACCACTTGTGCGCGCTCTCTCGCTGTCTCTCAAATAAATAAATAAAATCTTAAAAAAAAAAAAAGACTTAAAAGATCATTTTTAAAAAGCTAATTTAAGGTCATTAAAAATGTAAGAAAAAGGAAAATCAAGCTCAAAGTGGCAAGTCCTAAATGAAGTTGGGGGGAGGTGGATCAAGGCAATTGAAAATATTTCAAATAACCTACCACAGTTTTGCCTGAATAACCCTAACATTAAAGTTTACACTTTATTTTAGCTGTGAGGTTCAGACTAAAATACAAGTCTAGATAACAGTTGCATCTTTAAGAGAAGTGTCAGATGAAAAAGTGTTAGCTTTCCATTTAAGGGGGGAAAAAAAGGATGATCTTAAATTGTCTGGATTTCTTCAATTTCTTTCCATTTTTTCGTTTATTCTTTCCCTGATATTCTTTTTCTCAATATCACTCATAATTCCAAAAAATTCTCTGGGTACGGAGACCTGATGAAATGGTGTATTTAAAGCAGAAAAAATTAGGGGCTCCTGAGTGGCTTAGTCGTTAAGCGTCTGCCTTCGGCTCAGGTCATGATCCCAGGGTCCTGGGATTGAGCCCTGCATTGGCCTCCCTGCTCAGTGGGAAGCCTGCTTCTCCCTCTCCCACTCCCCCTGCTTGTGTTCCCTCTCTAGCTGTGTGTCTCTCTCTGTCAAATAAATGGATAAAAATCTTTAAAAAAATAAATAAATAAAAATAAAAATAAATAAAGCAGAAAAATTTAAACAGACACAGTACTATTAAAATCTAGATTGACACATATATAAGAATCACAGGCCATATTTAAGTAGACAAACAAAACATACAATTTATCAAAGTACAGATTATTAAGATAATAAATTCAACAGCACCTAAAAAAGAACACAAATGTTCTGCTTTCACGTGTAAATTAATTTATGGGTTAGCCATTTTCATAGACCCCACACATGGCCACCATAAACTGAGGTAATAAAATCAATAAAGGTAGAAAGAAGCTGGTAAAATTAGAAGGTTCTCAAACTACTTTAAGAATGTTTTCTTTTTTTTTTTAAGATTTTATTTATTTATTTATTTGACAGAGAGAGAGAGAGAGCACAAGCAGGGGGGAGCAGCAGAGGGAGAGGGAGAAGACGACTCCCTGCTAAGCAAGGAGCCTGATGCAGGGCTCGATCTCAGGACCCTGGGATCATGATCTAAGCCGAAGACAGACGCTTAACTGACTGAGCCACCCAGGCACCCCAAGAATGTTTTCTTTCTGGGGCACCTGGATGGCTTATCGGTTAAGCGTCTGCCTTCGGCTCAGGTCATGATCCTGGAGTCCTGGGATCCAGCCCCATATTGGGCTCCCTGCTCAGTGGGGAGTCTGCTTCTCCCTCTCCCTCTGCCCCTCCTCCCACTCATGCTCTCGCTCTTGCTCACTCACTTTCTGTCTCTTAAATACATAAAACCTTTAAAAAAATAAAAAAATAAAAATAAAAAAGAATGTTTTCTTTCCAACCCAAACCTTCAGATCATATTCCAAAAAACAAAACAAAAAAACGAAAGACAGAGAAATCAGGAGGCCTTCTCTTCCTGCAGCTGGTGGGAAACAAGGGTATATGATTTCTGGGTATCCTGACTTTGAGTTACTTACAAAACATGAAAAGTTATTAATCCATAGTAAAGTATTAGAAAGCTCCATTATAGGGCACCTGGGTGGCTCAGTTGTTAAGCGTCTGCCTTCAGCTCAGGTCATGATCCCAGGGTCCTGGGATCGAGTCCCACATCGGGCTCCTTCCTCGGGGGAAGCCTGCTTCTCCCTCTCCCACTCCCGCTGCTTGTGTTCCTGCTCTCGCTATCTCTGTCTCTGTCAAATAAATAAAATCTTTTTAAAAAAAAAAAAGAAAGCTCCATTATAAAATAAGTTTCTAGGTTCCCAAAGTACTAAAAATATTTAAATTAAAAATCATATATTAATTTTGTACTTCAAGACGCAAACAGGGGTGCCTAGGTGGCTCAGTCGGTTAAGCAACCTACTCTTAGTTTTGGCTAAGGTCATGATCTCGGGGTTGTGGGACTGAGCCCCATATCAGGCTCCTTGCTCAGCGCAGAGTCTGCTGGAGATTTTCTCTTTCCCTCTCCCCTTCCCCCCACCCCTGCTCACTTTCGATCCTGCTCTCTCCCTAACATAAATAAATAAATCTAAAAAAAAGAAAGAAAAGAAAAGAAGCAAACATATCAAAATGAGCTTCCTTTGATATTCTGGGAAAGAAAACAACTGATAATAAATGAAAAAAACTGAGTTTTAAGATTCCACTCTCATAGGTGTGAAGAAATAGGCACTAGTGTACTGTTGGTAAAAGCTGTAAATTGTTATAACCTTTTCTGATGGTGATTTGGCAGTATCTGTAACAAAGGTTAAAATGTATATATTGAACTCTGTAACTTCCCTTCTAAGAATTTTGTCCTATCAAATACATGACAAATGCACAAGAGTATCCACACAGTGATATTTCTTGCAGTATTACTATATTATTACTGACAGAGAAAACCTGGAGACAAAGTGAATGCTTATAAGTGTCAAATTTCCAGCAAAGGAAAATGAACTTCATCCTGGTCAGGTCACTGGTGGGAAGACAAAGGCATATCAAATATATGACCTAAATAGACAACCTCTGAAAGTATTTCTGCTTCACTTTATTCCTCAAAGCTAAGATAAGTGCTGTCACCTTAAGGAAGCCTTCCTTGACACACACCACCCCCCACCCCCGCCTTTCCTCTACGTGAAACAACCCTCCTATATGCTTCCATACCAAAAGCCAAACATTTTAGCATTCATAACACCATGTTTTAATTATTATTAACAATGACAGGGATTATTTAGATCTATTTGTCCAAGTATCAAGCACAGTGCCTATGCATTAAAAAAATTCACTTCCTAAATCTGTTCACTAAAAAGCCAAATAGCAATGAGCACCCCTAGCACCCAGATTGTGGTCTCTAAGTACCAACGTTCTTTAAGCAATTGGCTGTTTCCCGCTCTGGGTCAACACACTTACAAGATGATCCTGGGATATCTTATACCAAAAAATGAGAAGTCAATCAAGGACTACTAGGATCATGTCTGTAGGATATACTAGCCAACGTGAAGAAACTTTGGCCAATTTGAGCATCAGTAGAGTAATGGGTTGAAATAGCAAATATCTTTAAATCCATGGATTAATATTTTAAAATATTAATCTAAATTTCCAATAAATATTAATCTAAAATTAATTTATCATCTTTGGAGGATCCCAAGAAACCACTTCATTCATTTGAAAATAGATAAATAAAGGAAATACTTAAGCATTTATCCTTCACATTTAAATTTTACCTCAGGGTAATAAGTAATTGACCAGGGAAAATTTAGTTAGGGGCGCCTGGGTGGCTCAGTCATTAAGTGTCTGCCTTCAGCTCAGGTCATGATTGTGGGATCCTGGGATCAAGCCCTGTGTCAGGCTCCCTGCCCCACGGGAAGCCTGCTTCTCCCTCTCCCACTCCCCCTGCTTGTGTTCCCTCTCTCGCTGTGTCTCTCTCTCTCTGTCAAATAAATAAAATCTTTAAAAAAATTTTTAGGGGCGCCTGGGTGGCTCAGTTGGTTAAGCGACTGCCTTCGGCTCACGTCATGATCCTGGAATCCTAGGATCGAGTCCCGCATCGGGTTCCCTCCTCGGCAGGGAGTCTGCTTCTCCCTCTGACCCTACCCCCTCTCATGTGCGCTCTCTCTCTCATTCTCGCTCTCTCAAATAAATAAAATCTTAAAAAAATAATAATAAAAAATAAAAAAATATTTAGTTATAAAGTATGAGGAAGAAATGATTTTTAAAAAGAATATCATTTTGCAACACCTAGTGAATGGATCTATGTAATCAATCTATGGCTGCTAAGAGATATTAAATGCCTCTTAATGGAAAGACACAATACAAATGCCTCTTAATGGAAAGGCACAATACAACTTTTGAGATAGTTGTGCCAAAAAAAACCTCAAACCTGAATTTGATTAAGCCTCTAAATCTAACTACCGATTTATAGCTAACACAAGGGCAGAGGAACGTGTTAAATGACCATGGGTATGCAATCAGCACAATCAAGACTGAGGGAAACGTTACAAGATAAATAACCTAATTTCTTCAACAAAAAGTACAAGGGATTGGGGGGGGAGAAATTTAGAGATTAAAAAACACTAAGAGACAGAACAATGTACAGATCTCATTTTGATCTCAATTCAAGCCAACAAACTACATTTTTAAAAGATAAAAATATATAATTGGGGAAATACGAAGACTGGATATTAATGATATTAAGAGATTCTGATTTTGTTTTGGTTCTTTTGGAAGAGAAAAGTAATGGTATGTTGGTTATGGAGAGAAGGAAGGTCAGCCCTACCTTCTATAGAGATTTATTGACATATTTACAGAATAATTGGTGTGATTTGCTTCAAAATCATCTCAAGCAAAATAGGCATTGGTGAAAGCAATGATAAATCAGTCCTGGCCATGCGTTCGTAATTGCTGAAATTACTTACTGAGTACAAGGGGATGCCTTACTTTCTCTACTTTTCTATATATCCAAATTTTCCATAATGAAAACTCAAAAAAAAAAAAAAATGGTGCAAGTCCTGGGACAGGAGAAGTATACTGGTAGCACGGAGGGAAGGGCTTGAGAGGACAAACATTAAAAACGGGGGGTGGGTAGTAGACAGCATAAAATAATACAGTGGTTCTCAAACTTCAGTGTGTATCAAAATGACTTAAGACACAGACTGCTAGCCCACAGCCATGGAACCTAAGAATTTCTAGCAATTTCCCACGTGATGCTAATGCTGTTGGTCCCAGGACCATACTTTGAGAACTATTGTAATAATAGATAGTTGGGCTTGGAGGCACAGTATGTATTTATGGAGGGACTTGAGACCCTCTCTACTTTCACTTCAGTGAGCCCCATCTCAGAATTTTCAAGTCAGGAAATCTGTCGGAAGTACAGGACACCTAGAAGACAATCAATAAAAGCTCTTTTGATGCCTCCTATAGCAGGAAGGGGTATCAGAAAAAAATGGGTAGGTAGAATGAAAATAGGTTTTGTTCAATTTTCTTTCTGGTTCAGTTTCCCAAGTGACAGGGTAACAAAGAAGTGCCTGAAGAGCAGGATGAGCTGTCAGGAGAGGAATGGGACTGGTCAAAGGACTGCTCCCAGAAGTCTTAAGAAGAAAGAGAAGTCTTTTCTATTCTTTGATAAGTCATCTCTTACATAAATTACATCACATGTAACACACGTGACATCCTCATCCTCTTGCATGGGTCTGTGGCTCACTTTTAGATACTGTTGGTTAAAGTTCACTATTTCCTGACCTTAGAGCTTGAATTCAAAAGACAGGGTGTTTCAGCAGCTTCACCTCCATCCCTCTCATCTTTCCTCCATAAGTTTCATTATTTTCTTCTGAGGTGTGATAATCTGAATTTCTGCTCCCAATCATCTGTGCTTCCTTCCATGTAAGAGGACTATATATGCCCACCTCATGCCTTGTGACTTGCCATGTGACTAACCTACAGTGAGACTGTATTTCCCTTCCCGATTGTTAGGTTTGTCACAGGATTTCTCTAAGCCAAATAATGTGAGCAAAAATGTGACATATGCCAGTTTTGAGCAAAGGCTTTTAATGCATGTTCCCACCAAAATAGCATATCCCAAATACAGCCTGAATTCTGGAATGAAAAGACAGGAGGTGGAACAGAGCCCCAGACAACTGCAACTAATATGTAACATAAGAAACAAACCTTTACTATTGTAAACTATTGAGATTTTGAAGTTATTTGTTAGTGCAGCAAACCTAGCAGAAGCTAACTAATACATGGGAATAAAAGGGATACAGAATTTTTAAATATCTTCAAAAGATTTTTCTAAAAGCAGCACACAACTTCTGTTCCTTTAGAACTTTATTTTACTTTATAAAAGTAATTATCTCCCAAGAAAAATGAAAATATATTTTCACACAAAAACTTGTAGATGTATGTTCATAGCAGTATTCATAATGACCCAAAAGTGGGAACAATTCAAATGTCCATCAATTGATAAATGGATTAAATAAAAGGTTGTATATTGGGCGCCTGGGTGGCTCAGTTGGTTAAGCGACTGCCTTCAGCTCAGGTCATGATCCTGGAGTCCCTGGATCGAGTCCCGCATTGGGCTCCCTGCTTGTCAGGGAGTCTGCTTCATCCTCTGACCCTATCCTCTCTCATGCGTTCTCTCTCAAATAAATAAATAAAATCTTAAAAAAAAAATAAAAATAATAAAATAAAAGGTTGTATATATCTATACAACAGAATTTTATTAAGCAATAAAAATGAATAAAGTACTGATACATGCTACAAATGGTTGAACTTTAAAAACACTTTGCTAAGTGAAAGAAGCCAGTAAAAAGAACCCTACATATTACATAATTCCACTTATATGAATGGGAAGTGACTGCTAAAATGTATGGAGTATCTTTGGGGGATGATTTGGATTGTTTGTTTGTTTGGATGTTTTAAAACTAATTGTGATGAGGGGCGCCTGGGTGGCTCAGTCGTTAAGCGTCTGCCTTTGGCTCAGGTCATGATCCCAGGGTCCTAGGATCGAGCCCCGCATCAGGCTCCCTGCACAACGGGAAGCCTGCTTCTCCCTCTCCCACTCCCCCTGCTTGTGTTCCCTCTCTTGCTGTGTCTCTCTGTCTAATAAATAAAATATTTAAAAAATAAAAACAAAACTAATTGTGATGATAGCTGCAGAGCTCTGTGAATACATTAAAAACCACAGAATTGATGCTTTGAGTGAATTACATGGTATGTGAATTATACCTTAACAAAGTTCTCATTTTTAAAAGTCTATAAATGGGGGGCGCCTGAGTGGCTCAGTCGTTAAGCATCTGCCTTCAGCTCAGGTCATGATCCCAGGGTCCTGGGATCTAGCCCCACATCGGGCTCCCTGCTCCGCAGGAAGCCTGCTTCTCCCTCTCACACTCCCCTGCTTGTGTTCCCTCTCTTGCTATGTCTCTCTCTGTCAAATAAATAAATAAAATCTTTAAAAAAATAAAAATAAAAGTCTATAAATGGTGTAAAAAAAGATAAATCACTATAAATGAAATAAGTCATTTTTCTGCTCTAAAGATGTACAAGCTTTCTTTGCAAACTGGGAAAATATCACTGGAATAACCACCTGACTGAAAAGCTCTAAGTACCTAGTAAAAAGGTAAGGAAGTAGCATACTTTAGAAAAAGCTCAGTATAAAAGCCTAGAGAAAATTTTTTTAAAAAGACTGATTCAAGGGGCTCCTGGGTGGCTCAGTCGTTTAAGCGGCTGCCTTCAGCTCAAGTCATGATCCCGGGATCCTGGGATCGAGCCCCGCGTCGGGCTCCCTGCTCCGAGGGGAGCCTGCTTCTCCCTCTCCCACTCCCCCTGCTTGTGTTCCTGCTCTCACTGTGTCTCTCTCTGTCAAATAAATAAAATCTTAAAAAAAAAAAAACTGATTCTAAATGTACCCTTCAGATGATATGAATTCAAAAAATGAAAGCCTTCAGAAAACAAAAAAAAAGTAACCCCAAAACCTCTGTTAAATTTCAAAGCAACCAATCACTCTGAGCAGTCCCGTACAAAGGTACAGTAAAATTGTTCTTCACCTTGGAGAGAAATCAGCCAATAAACATGTACTGAGTACAGTGGGCTTTAAGGTACAGAAAGGTTATCTCTCAGACATTTGCAAATCCCCAAATCTGAACATAAAATGATGGAACCTAATTTTGCTTATGCACTGTTGGGAAAAAGAGCAGAAAGTCCCCACATACTCTAGGTAAAGTTCTCATCTCACTAGGTAAGTAAGTGACTCACTCCTACACACAGGCTCCCTAGCATGAGAAATTCTAATCTGTGTCTAAACAAAACTATAAAAATTACTACCTCCTGGACTTTCAGGTCTCAAACAGCTGAAACAAATAGCTCAACTAAGGAAAGATATCTTTACATACAAAATACCAGAATAGGAAGAATGGCATATACACAAAGAAACTATACCTCCTTCCTTTTCTTAACAAGTTTACAAACTAGTCAAGGAGACTAAACAATCAAGTAATGGTATAAAGTTGTCACTGAGTTTGGCAATAATAAAAAAAAATAGCACCCATTTTGCATCAGGCCCTATAATAAGCACATTATAAACAATAGCTAATTTAATTCTGTGAAGACCCTAAGAGAGGCCTTGGAAAGTACATGCCTGAAGATCACAGAGTCAGAGTGGTGAGGGCAGAATTCACACTGTGTCAGTCACTTTAAAATCCTCACTCTTAATCATTAAGCTACATTGCTTAATGACCTTTAAATGACCTTTAAAGTACATTGTCAATATTGGGATTAGAAAGCACACTGTGAGGAAAGACAGATAGGAGTTAAATGGTTCCCAAGATAAAACTGTCACAAGCATACACTGCAGCAGCAGCAGGGGGGGAGCCAAGGGAGAGGGAGAGAGAGCCTTAAGCAGACTCTGTGCACAACTGGCAGAGCCCGAGTGTGGGCTCAATCCCACGACCCTGAGATCATGATCTGGGCCAAAACCAAGAGTCACAGGCTCAACTGACTGTACCACCCAGGCACCCCAGTAGACAACAGGACTTCTAAACTTGTGTAAAATCTATAGGTAACACTGATTAAACACCCATGTCCTAATGTCAAGTTTGGCCTTCATGTTAATCGAAAAAGACTTGAATTTAGAATTGTCTCTATAGCTAATATATTATAGAAAAACAGCAATTCAGAAAACACTAAAGGGTATGCTTTCCAAGGCTGAAAGGCAGGCTACACATGCAAATACTAAGAAAAAAATGGAAAAATCAAATCCATTAGAAACAAATTCAGGGGTGCCTGGGTGGCTCAGTTGGCTGGGTGTCTGCCTTCAGCTTGGGTCATGATCTCAGGGTCCTGAGACTGAGTTGCACATTGGGCTCCCTGCTCAGCAGGGAGTCTGCTTGTCCCTCCTCTGCCCCCCACCCCGCCCACACACACTCATACTCTCTCAAATAAATAAATAAAATCTTTTTTAAAAAACCTAAAAAACAACAACCAAAAAAAAATTCAGGGTTAAATCTCAAGCCCTTGGGTACCTCAAGCCCTGTTCCCTAAAAATTTATAAATTCAAACTTCTGAAATATAGTTTATGACAGTGTTTGAAAAGCAAATTAATAAATGATACGAGATTGAAGGAGACATGTTAAAATACCTCAAAAAACAATTATTAAGTAGAATCATTTGTTTTAGGTGAAACTGCACCCTGTATTTTTTTTTTTAAAGATTCTATTTATTTGACAGAGAGAGAGAGGGAGAGAGACAGAGTGCACAAGTAGGATAAGCAGCAAAGGAGAGGGAGAAGCAGGCCCCCCGCCGAGCAGGGAACCCGATGGATGCAGGGCTCAATCCCAGGACCCTGGGATCATGAACTGAGACAAAGGCAGACGCTTAATGACTGAGCCACCCAGGCGCCCCTGCACCCTGTATTTTAAAATGTTTTGTGGCATTTACAAATCATTTTTACCTATTATAATGCTATCACCCCAGTGAACTTTACTACTTAATGTTTAGTAGTCTTTCTTGTACCTAGACTATTTAAACATATTCCTATTAAGTAGAGTAATCTTAATTAGTCATATTTTAGGTTTAACTAGGGGTAATAAAGGCCAGGCATATAATTCATGTGTTATTTGGAACTGTCCACAACAAATGAGTATTTGACTATCAAAGGTGGTTTGGTAAAGAACCACCAACCTAGTTAACATAATGTATTTTTAAAATAAACAACACTTTTCCCCTCTGGATAGCAGTTTAGAATTCTAGCACATATGAATCAATATACTCCTATGAGATAGATTTCATAATTCCATTTTATGCATGAGGATGAAAAGACTACACTTGATCTTAGCCAAAAGGCCGAAAAGCGATAAGGATGAAAAGACTAAAAAAACTGAGTAACTTGCCCAAGATTCTCAGTCAATAAGAGGTAGGGTCAGAGTGTGAACTCAGGTCTTGGCTCCTGGACCTGCTGGATACTGTACCTTAATCAGAACACATAGGCCTGTATTACCAGCTTACTTCCAACGCCACCTTATAGGATGTTATGAATAGTTTATAACATTTTAGTTATAAAAATCAGAAAGGCATGAGATTTAATTGTACAATATCATTAAGTTTTATACTACCCACAAAGGCATTGCAGAAGACAAAGAAGTGATTCACTGAAAAAGACAAAACCAATGGTACTGATGTTAACTGTGCTTTTATTTTAAACTTAAAAAACTGGGGTGCCTGGATGGCTCAGTTAGTTGAGCATCAGACTTTTGGTTTCGGCTCAGGTCATCTCATGGGTCGTGAGATCGAGCCCCACTTTGGGAGTCCCCTCAGAGTTTCTCTCCCTTTATCCCTCCCCACTTGTGCATGCTGCACAGATGCACACATCTCCTCTAAAATAAATAAATAAATCTTTTTAAAAAAATAAAAATAAAGTTAAAAAACTGTGTCACACTTTTTCCAGCTTTCTCCCTATACTTACTCTCAGAAGGTACTAAACCTAAGATTCTTTTCAAGGTAAAAAATTATTTTATAAAGAAGAGTACTACTATTTCTGCCAGGTGATTCTTTTATGAAATCTCCAGCAAAATCACCATGAGAACAAACTAGTGGTGGCACTAGGAGGAAAAGGGAAAGAGAGAAGGAGGCAGGGAGAGGGGAAAGACTACATTTTAGTATTTAAAATCCAGCCAAATTCACCACTTGATAATCTCTTTCTAAAATTAGTAAATAAGACCAAACTATAACTTCAAAGGGAAATACTTTTCCTCTTATGTTAAAATAACATGCCAATGGCTACCAAGGAAGTATACTTTATTCATTTATGTACAGTCATCTTCATAGTGATTCCAATTATGAAATGTGTTGCAATAAAATGGAACGCATGATAGACACTTAAGGTCAGAGGCATTTTTACAAATTTTGTCAATTTGCAAATTTTATCTATCTTCTTACTTTGACATAAGGTGACCTCTAAAATATCACCAGCAGCTCATTATGTCATCTCAGTAATCCACTTATTATTGAAGTTGAAGCCTGTTTCCTCTCATCCTGTGCTCAGTGAATGCAGAACAGCTGTTTGTTTGGGTTTTGGTTTTTTTTTTTTTTGTATAGGATGGAGGCTTTAAAAACCTGCCAGCTCCTCAATTCTCCCTCCACCCACCCATAACTGCCAATATAATAAATTCTTTGCTCAACTCCATTTTTCTCAGAGTTAAAGGAGAGAGAATCAATTCTTGGGCATAAAAAGATCAAACTTTTAATCCAAAACCTACAAATACAATTCCAGGAAACTGAGCTGCAAAGCTCTAAAGAGCAATTACAATTATAAAAAAACAGAATAAAAGCTAATAATTACTGAGGTTGCACGTACCATGTATCAGGCAATATGCCAGCGATGAAAGGCATTATCTCAGGTGATTGATCCTCAAAATAACTTCCTGAAGTAGATATTATTGTTATTCTCACTTTGCAGATGGAGAAACTAAGTCTCAGAGCAAAGTAAGGTATGCAAAAAAAGCACTGCTCTAAGTGACAAAGATTTGAAATCAAAGGACATGAGAAATAAATTTAGGACTTCAATGGCCAAGCTCCAAAACCCTCAATCTGAAGGTCACAGGTCATTTTTAATATTTGAAAAATCTAAATGAAACAACCATTTAGCTACAAGTTAGCTACAAATTGTAGGGAGTTTTTTGCCTTTAGGTGAACTTATGTCGATTCAGTATGGGTAGCATATGCTGTTCTAATTACAGTCCTTGGTTAAAAATGGGGAAGCAAAAAAAAAATGAGGAAGCAAATTATTAATAAGGCTTTGAGGAAAATCATTTTTGTAATATGTGATTCACAGTGGAAAAACAATTTGATCTTTTGTGTGAAAATTTGGGGAGACAATGGACCGAATGACCTCAATGATCTGTGATGGATCTAGCAACATCTGATTCTCTGCCAAACAAATGTTTCTAACCCAGAAATATGTCTGCTCCACCCTCACTCTGATCCCTCCCTCCCTCCAAATCTCACACTCATCATCCAGCAGCTGCTTTCTGTTATCACAAGCAGGCTAGGAAACTCTGAGATTAGCTCTCAGTAGGATGAGCTGACTAAAGGCAGCTGACACTGACTCAACATTTATTCTTTACTGTGAATCCTGGGCAATTCTTTCTCTCATTTACCTGGTTTCTTCCTTTTTTTTTTTTTCCTCTGATTCTCCTGGCTACTAGCTGACTGACTTACCTTCTGTTTGATTGCCTAGTTCAGCTTCTTCAACTACTGAACTTTCTGGTGCTTGCTCAGTGTATGCAAGTCCCTGAATCTCCATCCTAGCCCCCGCCCGGGATCCGGATCTTTCTGACAGATTAAGAAGTATCTAATCCCATCAGTGCACATGTTTGTGCCTCACAGCGCTGTTTTCCCTATTCTGCTTCCTTGTTAGTTCCACTTGAGCTGCTACAAGCCACACTCTACCATGACACTCTAAAATGATTGTTATAGGGGCGCCTGGGTGGCTCAGTCGTTAAGCATCTGCCTTCGGCTCACGTCATGGTCCCAGGGTCCTGGAATTGAGCCCCGCATCAGGCTCCCTGTTCCACGGGAAGCCCGCTTCTCCCTCTCCCGCTCCCCCTGCTTGTGTTCCTCCTCTCCCTATGTCTCTCTCTGTCAAACAAACAAATAAATGATTGTTATATTATGGCTGATTCTGGGTTAGGTATACTCCATAAAATGCTGGGCAGCCCATGGACAAGAAGTATAGTTATCACACTCAATGTATAATATCATTACTTCTGTACTTTTATGGTTAGTTACCCACTCAAAATCCTAAAAGATGTTACATAGCTAACCCCACAACCTCCTCAACCCCAGCTCCCTGAATAAAATAATTTATGACTCATTTCCTTGGAATCTTTAGGAGTTATTTTTATTTGCTATATGATGACATTATCAAATCATCAATAACTCTTAACTCTTCCTTATTCCCCATTTTAGTTGCTTTGGGCACATTTTTTCATTCTTCAAAATATCCCTAGCCTTCTGAGTTTTGAAACCTTGACAGTTTGAATAGTCTCATAGCACTTAATGAATGAATATTTGGGACTACACTAAGACTTAATGTAGTCCAAAGCTTTTCAGTACATATTTATTGTAGGTACTGGGAATAGAACAGTAAAAACAACGGACAATGTTTCTGCTCTAATAGACTTCACATTCTAAGTAGAGGAAGATACAGACAATAAGAACAGCAATAGTGAGTGGTACTGCAGAGAATTGGAATGATGATCCAGGTTATTGGGGTGATAAATAAAGAAGGCACCCTGGAATCTGAATAGCATTAAGAAACCAATCTAGGGAAAAGAGTTACTCATTCCGGAGCAGGGAACAGCAAATGCAAAGACCCTAAGACAAAGATGGCATATTTATAGGACTAGAAAAAAAAAGGCCAGCATGGCTGAAGCTTAGTAGGCCAGGAAAAGAGTGTCATGAGATGAAGCCGGAAGACAAGCAGGGGGCCAGCTCACAAAGGGACTTTAATCCATGTGCAAGGAAAGCCGCTGGAAGGGGTTCTAGGCAGTTAACAAATTCCTATCATCTGTGGACTAAAAAGACCACTCTCATTGCTATGCAGACAACAGACTGTTACAGGTCAAGAATAGAAATAGGGAGCTCCATTACAAGCCTTGCAATCGTGCAGCAGAGAGAGGTGGTAGAAATAGAAAGGAACAAATTCAGAAAGTTAGGAAGTACAACTGACAAGACTTGATGGTATGTTGGGTATAAGAGGTGCGAAAAAAAGAAAGGATAACTCGTTTTTGACTTGAGGACCTGGATGGAGAGTGATGTCTTTTAGTGAGGTGGGGAAGACAAGGCTAGAGAAGATGTTGGGTTTGATGAAGGGAAAAGCCAACTGTGTAATTTAGTGAGCTGGGGAAGGCTATGGAAGATGTTGGCTTGAAGGAGTAAATTAAAGGTGGAATTTTGGAGTTGGAAGAGATATTATGGATCATTTACTTGACCACTTTATTCTAGAAAATAAAACAGTGACTCAAACTTGCCAAAAATGACAAAGTACCAGTACATTCTGGAAGAGACACCGCCTCAGTTTACCAAGGGTTCTTAACCTTTTTGTGCCATAGACCACTCTACTAATCTGATGAAGCTTGGACTCAATGTTTTAGTTTAAAAATAAATTTTAAAGGATGGAATTACAAAACAAACCAATTGTATTGAAATACAGTTATCAAAATTAATAAAAAAATGTGATTAACACCATATATGCTTCTTTGCCAACTCATTAAATAATAAAGACCTCATAGCAGATCTCATAACTACCATAAGTTCAGAGTAATGATAGGTGGGGTAAGCAATAATACAAGATGTTTGCAACAACTTTAATGTGAGATTTCGATTGGCAAAAAGTTAAAAGTACTACTAAAATTATTGTGGTTTGTTTCCTACACTCATAACTGAAGGATAAGCTAAATTTCAGAGAAAGGTTAGTAAGGAAAAAATGTAATTTTTCACCAAGTTCATGGCCTCTTGATTTCTATCCAAGATCACCTAATTTGCAAACCCCAGGTTAAGAGCCCTTGATTAAGCCCCTGATCATTTTTCCCCCAGATTAATATAATATCCCTGGGACTGATCACCCTGCCTTCAGTATTTCCTCAAATCTATCCTTCAACCTGCTTAATGTCCTTGTAAGGGTTCCTCATATTATGGGACAGCATGGCAGTGATGGACACACTCTCCAGGATCTGCTTCTCGAATACAGTACTTCAACTTGTTGTCAGCCTTACACTGCACTTCCAAGATTTCCTGCCCATGTTCTCTCCCTTCTACTGGTACAAGACTACCAAAGTATCATCCTCGAAAGCATCTGACTCCTTTCCCCCAAACAAAGCAATCTCTCTCTTTCCTACAAATTTCTTCAAAATCAGTAAAAGTTTTTTGCCTGGCACATTACCCTGGGCTGTGGTCATTATCTACACATACGTTCTTTTTCCCATACATAACAGTATGCTTCTCCCAAATTCAGCGTTATCCCACTGCAAAAGGCCATACTATTTGTGCTGGACCTTTACTAATCTAAAGATAGTATCCACTATCCCCATTTCAGTGTTCATTTTATAAAGAGATTTCCTGCATTTCCTTATAGTAATTCTCTTAAGAACCGTGTGAAGATAAGCAGCCTAAAGTACTACCCTAGAATCCTACAAAGACAAGCAATCTAAGGTATTACCTTTATTTTGCAGATGAGGAAACAGAAGTCAAATGAAATCAACTGACTTGCCCAGGTCTAAATTATTAAACAAGAAAGAGCTTGGTTCATAAACCCCAGGTGCCTTGGCACAGTGCTTGGTGTGAACTGGACTATAAAGCCACTGGGCCAAGCCTAGGACAGTAAATAAAAAGCATGAGAGAACTTCTCTCAAGAATCTTTTCAACATAGTACTGTAGCACCAATATGGCCCTATTAACAATAGGTTTTATTATTGTTATTATTATAGCACAAGTCCTATGATAAAAACCTATCATAAAGCCAAACACTCCTTAATGTTTAAAAATACAGTGATTTCCTTTCTGTGCTAGAATTTTTGATTACATTATTCATATTACCCTAGATCTCTAAAATGAAAAGCTTCTTGTAAACCCTAAATATTACATAACTTACTAGAGGTTATTTCCATCTGCAGAAAAAGAAACTAATAATATTTTTTAAAAGACTTCTCAAGGATATACCAATTTAAAACTGTCAAACAAGAACTAAGAATTCTTCACATTTATCCTGCTAATGTATATTTATTTTGATCAAGTTACTGAGATATTTTTATGCAATTTTCATGTATCATAAATGCCTAGGTAGCTTATCGACAGTTCTCTTGAGAGATCCGAAGCTTGAGAAAGCTAAGTTTTCAAGAGGGTGTTACATGAAGAGTAAAAAACAAAATTTAACTCAATGAAACAAGTATTTATTATCTATTTTATTACATAAGGTTGGCAATGCTGGATGGGATGCATAAGACCCAATTCCTGCTTTCAAGAAGCTTAAAACCTAGTAAAAAGGATAATCATAAAAATGTCTACTATTTTTTAAGTATGATGCTTTCCACATCACATACCTTAGATAAACCTTGATAAGCAGCTGCAGCAAAAAAAAAAAAAAAAATTCAAAAATCCAAAATATCCTTAAATGGAATGAAAAATACATTGTTGTATATACATATAATGAAATATTCCATAATAGTGGAAATCCATGAACTACAGTCACAAATAACAACAGGATAATCTCAAAAACAAAGTATGAAATAAAGGAGGGAAAGTAGTAGAGACGGAGAGAAGGAAGAGCACAGAGTGTCTGGAAAGAGGTGTAAAAATGGATCAAGGGCTCCTTGCACTCAAGGGGTAACATGTTTTCTTAGTACCAAGAATAAAATAATAATAATAGGAGGAGGATGGTAAATGATATAAAGGAACTTCGAGGTAAGGAGAAGAGAAACTCAAAGAATGAGGAATGGACAAGCATTCTGGTCAAGTCCTTCCAGGGTTAAAGCTAGACAGGACTGGAGCTTGAGAGCAGCAGTTCTTTAGAGTCTGAAAAAATGGCTCTGAAATTATAACCAGTTAGTTAATTTTATATCTAATTATTGTGAGATTGTTTAAGACTCCTGGGCCCTACCCAGAGATTCTGATTTAGTTGGTCTGGGATATGAACTGAGAATCTGTTCCTTTCAGAAGCATCACACGTGATTTGAATAGAGGTTGTAAAAACAATTTTGAGATACAGGATATAGAAATCACTTTTGAGAATGTAACAGAGAAAACGAAAATAGCTTTAAAACACGTACTTGATGGGCCGCCTCATAACACAGGTAGAACCAAAAGGCCTGGGACGAGTTCTTAGAAGTGGACCTCATTAATAAAGATCTGGTATCTTTAAAAAAGTAAACGTGTGCAATTTCTCCCTCAAAAATTTCAATAGAGACTTGAGAGTACCACACACCCTCACCAACACTAAGCAATAACACTCTAATACTTGCTAATTTGGCAATAAGAAAATTTTTATGAAACCAAAAGTACTTCCTTAGTGTAACATGGAAAAATGTATTAACATGTGAATGTCCACATGTTTTTTCCCTTCCTAAAAAGGAATGACTTGCTGATACTAAGTTGATCAACATAATAAAGAAAACAAAAAATGTTAGGGGGAAGTGGCCTTGTTACCTGGGATTTGAAAAAAAAACTTTATTGCCAGACCAGTAAAAAGCAGATTCAGGGCCATAAAAGAAATGGGGAGAGGAGAAAAGATCCTGTAAGAATTATTAATCTGGTTATGATTTGAATTCCCAATAATGCTCTTTGAGAACAAATGGAATTCCTTTTTAATAACTTTTGGTGTTGAACTATGCTTCCTGAACAGGACCCAGCCCTGAACTTGGACCATGTCTATCTCTAGATTAGTTAAGGTTACAATATGTCCTGGCCATTTGTACTGCTTTTGTAAATTGCCTGTTGACAGACTTTGTACATTTTTTCTACCAAGATTTATTTTTTCATTAATAAACTTTTTTTAATAAAAATAAAATAAATAATTTTATTATATATATATAATATATATATAAATAAATAAAATAAATATTTTTATTTTAATAAAAATAAAATAATTTTGGGGGGCGCCTGGGTGGCTCAGTTGGTTAAGCGACTGCCTTTGGCTCAGGTCATGATCCTGGAGTCCCAGGATCGAGTCCCGCATCGGGCTCCCTGCTCGGCAGGGAGTCTGCTTCTCCCTCTGACCCTCCTCCCTCTCATGTGCTCTCTCTCTCATTCTCTCTCTCAAAATAAATAAATAAAAACTTTAAAAAATAAAAAAATAAACTTAATTTTTGGGGTGCCTGGGTGGCTCAGTTGGTTAAATGACTGCCTTCGGCTCAGGTCATGATACCAGGGTCCCGGGATGGAGCCCCACCATCAAGCCCCGCATCAGCAGGAAGCCTGCTTCTCCCTCTCCCTCTGCGGGCCGCTCCCCCTGCTTGTGCTCTCCCTCTCTGTCAAATAAAAAAATAAAATCTTTAAAAAAAATAAACTTCATTTTTAATAAACTTCACATAAAATGAGGAGAAAGGACAGGAGTTCCTATATACCTTCTGTCCCCACAAACATACAACTTTCCCTACTATTAACATCCCCCACCAGAGTGGTACATTTGTTACAACTGATGAAACCTACATTGACATATCATTATCACCCAAAATCCATAGATTACCTACAGGTTTGGACAAACGTATAATGACATATTTATAACAGTGTAGTAACTTACAGAATAGTCTCACTGCCCTAAAATTCCTCTGTGCTCTACCTATCCATCTCCTTTGCCCCTAACCCCTGGCAACCATCAATCTTTCTACTGTCTATAGTCTTGCCTTTTCCAGGATGTCATGTAGTTGTACTCATACAGTATACAGCCTTTTGCTTTTTTCACTTAGTAATATGCATTCAAGTTTCCTCCATGTCTTTTCATGACTAGATGCTCATTTCTTTTTGACCCTGAATGGTACCAAACTTTATCCATTCACCTACTGAAGAACATGTTGGTTGTTTCCAAGTTTATGCAACTATGAATAAAGCTGATCTAAACATCCATGTGCAAGGTTTTGTGTGGACATAAGTTTTCAGCTCCTTTGGGTAAATACCAAGGAGTGTGATTGCTGGCTCTGCTGGATCGTATGGTAAGAGTATGTTTAGTTTTGTAAGAAACTGCCAAACTTTCTTCCAAAGTGGCTGCACCATTCTGCATTCCCACCAGCATGAATGAAAGCTCCTGTTGTTCCACATCCATGCCAGCATTTGGTGTTGTTAATGTTTTGGATTTTGGCCATTCTAATAAGTATGTAGTAACATCTTGTTTTAATTTACAATTCCCTAATGACTTGACATGTGATGTTGAACATCTTTTCATATGCTCACTTGCCATCTGTATATCTTATGTGGTTCTATGTCTGTTCACTAATTTTGCCCATTTTTCAATCAGGTTTTGTTTTCTTATTTTTGAGTTTTAAGAGTTCTTTGTATATTTTGAACAATGGTCCTTTATCAGATGTGTCTTTTGCAAATATTTTCTCCCAGTCTGTGACATATCTTCTCATTCCCTTAACAGTGTCTTTCACAGAGCAGAAGTTTTTATTTTTATTTTAATGAATTCCCACTTATTATTTCTTTCACAGATAATGCCTTTGGTTTTGTATCTAAGAAAACCATCGCCATACCCAAGGTCACCTAGGTTGTGTCCTAGGTTATCTTCTAGGAGTTTTTGAGGTTTGCAATTTACAATTAGGCCTATAATACATTTTTACTTAATTTTTGTGAAGGGCATAAGGTCTATGTCTAGATTCATTTCTTTGCATGTGGATGTCAAATTGTACCAGGATTATTTGTTGACAAGACTATCTGCTCGAATGCACTGTCTTTGCTCCTTTGTGTCAAAGGTCAGTTGACTATAATTGTATGGATCTATTTCTGGGCTTTCTGTTCTATTCCACTGATCTACTTGTGTATGCTTTTGCCAAAACCACAGTGTGTTGATTTAATGTAGCTTTATAGTAAATCTTTTTTTTTTTTTAAGATTTTATTTATTTATTTGACAGAGAGAGAGACAGCGAGAGAGGGAACACAAGCAGGGGGAGTGGGAGAGGGAGAAGCAGGCTCCCCGCAGAACAGGGGACCCGATGCAGGGCTCGATCCCAGGACCCTGAGATCATGACCTGAGCCAAAGGCAGACACTTAACGACTGAGCCACCCAGGCGCCCCTATAGTAATCTTGAAGTCAGAGTGTCAGTTCTCTGACGGTCCTTCTCCTTTAAAAATTAGTTGCCTATTTGTGGGTCTTTTGACTTGGTATATAAACTTTAGAATCAGTTTGTCAATATCCACAAAATTACCTGCTGGGATTTTGATTGGGATTGTATTGAATCTATACATCAAGTTGGGAAGAACTGACGTCTTGACAATATTGAGTCTTCCTAACCATGAGCATGGAATCTCTCTCATTTAGTTCCTTGACTTCATTCAGAGTTTAATTTTCCTCTTACAGATCTCACACGTAATTTGTTAGGTTTATACCTAAGTATTTCACTTGGGGAGGGGGCATTAAAGTAAATGGTATTGAGCTTTCAATTTCAAATTCTTCTTGTTCACTGATGGTATATATACAGGAAAGCAGTAACCTTTTATATCTTAACTTTCTATCCTACAACCTTACTACAATCATTTCTAATCCAGGAATTTTTTTTGTCAGTTCTTTCAGATGTTCTACATAGATGATCATGTAGAAATAAAACCACTAACAAAAAGTTTTATTTCCTCCCTCCCTTCCTCCCAATCAGTATAATTTTTTTTTCCCCTTTGCTTGCCTTACTGCATTAGCTCTGACTTCCAAATGAGGTTGAAAAGCAATCGTGGGAAGGGACATCTTTGCCTCATTCCTGACCTTAGTAAAGAGTTTCTAGTTTCTTACCATTAAGTATAATATTAGCTGTAGGATTTTTGTAAATGTTCTTTATCAAGTTGAGGAAGTTCCCCCTCCAAACCTACTTTACGGAGTTTTTTAAATCACAAATGGGTGTTAGATTTTGTTGTAATCATGTGATTTTCTTTAGCCTGTTGATGTAATGGATTATATTAAGTGATTTTCAATTGCTGAATCAGCCTTGCATACCTGGCATAAATTCCACTTAGCTGTAATGTCTAATTCTTTCCACACATTGTTGGATTCAATTGGTTGATATTTTGAGGGGTTTTTTTCATCTATGTTCATGAGAGATAATTGGTCTGTAGTTTTCTTGTAATGTCTTTGGTTTTGGTATTAGGCTAAATGCTGACTTCACAGAATAGAAATTATTCTCTCTCCTTCTATCTTTTGGGAGAGACTATAGAGATGTGGTATAACCTCTTCCTTAAATGCTTGGTAGAATTCACCAATGAACCCATCTGGGCCTGGTGCTTTGTTTTGAAAGGTTATTAATGGATTCAATTTTTAAAACAGATACAGGGCTATTCAGATTGTCTATTTCTTCTTGTGTGAATTTTGGCAAATTGTAACTTTCAAGGAATGGATCCACTTCATCTAGGTTATCAAATTTGTGGGCATGGAGTTGTTCATAGAATTTCTTATCCTTTTAATATCCGTGGGATCTGTAGTGATGTCCTCTCTTTCATATCTGATCAATAATTTGTATCCTTCTTTTTCATTGTTAGCCTGGCTAGAGACTTACTGATTTTATTGATCTTTTCAAAGAACCAGCTTTTGGGTTTATTGCTTTTCTCTATTTCCTACTTACAGTTTAACTGTTTTCTGCTCTAATTCTTACTGTTTCTTTTCTTCTGCTTACTTCAGATTTAATTTGTCCTTTTCTAGTTCCTAAAATGAAAGCTTAAATGGCTGATTTTAGAACATTCTTCTAGTCTAGTATATGCATTCAATGCTATAAATTTCCTTCTAAGCCCTGCTTTTGTTGATAAGTTATATTTTCATTCTCATTTAATTCAAAACATTTTTCAATATCTCCTGAGATTTCTTTCTTGGCCCATGTGTTTTTTAGACATATGCTTTTTAATCTCCAAATATATGGGAACTTTACAACTCTCTTTATGTTATTAATTTCTAGTCTAATTTCATTCTGGTCTGGGAACCAATATTGTATGATATCTGTTCTTTTAAATTTGTTAAGGTATGTTTTATGACCCAGAATGATGTCTATTTTGATGAATGTTCATATGAGCTTGAGAAGAATGTTAATTTGTTGCTGTTGGATAAAGTAGTCTGTAGATGTCAGTTATAATGATAGTTCTGTTGGGTTCAACTATGTCTCTACTGATTTTCTGCCTGCTGAATCTGTCCAATTCTGACAGAGTGTTAAAAGTCTCCAACAATAGTGGATTCATCTATTTTATACTTGCTCTTCTATCAGTTTTTGCCTCACATATTTTGACACTCTGTTAGGTTTATACACATTAAGGATTGTTAGGTCTTCTTGGAGTACTGACCATTTTATCACATGTAATGCTCCTTTTTATTCCAAATAACTATCTTCGCTCTCAAGTCTGCTCTGTCTGAAATTAATATACCTATTCCCACTTTCTTTTGAGTAGTGTTAGCACAGTGTATCTTCCTCTATCCCTTTACTTTTAATCTATGTTTCTTTTTTTAAGATTTTATTTATTTTATTTGACAGACAGAGCACAAGCAGGGGGAGCAGCAGGCAGAGGGAGAGGGAGAAGCAGACTCCCCGCTGAGCAGGGAACCCGACGTGGGGCTCCATCCCAGTACCCTGGGATCATGACCTGAGCCTAAGGCAGACACTTAACCAACTGAGCCACCCAGGTGCCCCTCTATGTGTGTTTTTAAAGTGAGTTTCTTGTACACCATGTACACTGGGGTCTTGTTTTTGATCCACCCTGATAAATCTGTCTTTTGAGTGATGTATTTAGAGGAAATTGTTATAGATGGATTAATTTCTACCATATTTCTTACTGTTTTCTACTTGTCATCCTTGTTTTTTGTTCCCATTTTTGACTTCCACACTTTTTCTTTTTGTGTTTTTGAGTATTTTATGCCTTTTGTGATTTTGAGTATTTTATAGGATTCCATTTCCTCTCTTATCAATTATACTTTTTTTTAACATTAGTGGTTGCTCCAGAATTTGCAATATAGGCAAACCCTGTTATATTGTGCTTTGCTTTACTGTACTTCACAGATACTATGTTTTCTACAAATTAAAGCAACCCTATGTCGAGCAAGTGTATGGGTACCATTTTTCCAACAGTATTTGCTCACTTCATATCTCTGTGTCACATTTTGCTAATTCTCCCAACATTTCAAACATTTTCATTGTTATTATATTTGTTATGGTGATCAGTGATTACAATCTCTGAAAGCTCAGATGGTAACATTTTTTTTTTTTAAAGATTTTATTTATTTATTCATGAGAGACAGAGAGACAGAGGCAGAGGGAGAAGCAGGCTCCCCGCGGAGCAGGGAGCCCGATGCGGGACTCGATCCCAGGACCCTGGGATCATGACCTGAGCCGAAGGCAGACGCTTAACCGACTAAGCCACCCAGGCGTCCCCAGATGGTAACATTTTTTAGCAATAAAGTATTTTTTTAATTAAGGTATGTACATTTTTTTAGGCATAATGCTATTGCACTTAATAGACTACAGTATGGTGTAAACACAACTGTTACATGTACCAGGAAATGAAAAAATTCATTTGACTCACTTTATTGTGATATTTGCCTTGTTACAGCAGTCTGGAACCAAACTCAAAATATCTTCTGGGTAGGCTGTACATATTTACAAGTAATCCAAATCCAATTCTTCCCTCCCATTCCTTATATCATTGCTTTCATTCATTTCACTTATACAGAAGCATACATTAAGCATACACACACAAACTGAATATATTTTTTTTGAACAAACTGAAAACTATCAGATCAATTATTTTTAAAAAAAGTTTTTACTTTATTTTCACTTATTTCTTCTCCAAAGCTCTTCCTTTATGTAGATCAATTTCTGAGGTGCACCATTTTCCTTCTGTCTGAAGTACTTCTTTTAACATTTCATACAAGGCAGGTCTCCTAGTAACAGATTCCCTTGATTTGTTTGAGAAACTATTTCTCCTTCACTTTTGAAGATAATTTCACAAGGTACAGAACTCTAGGTTGGTGGGGGGGGGTCCTCAATACTTCAAATATCTTACTGAACTCTTCTTGCTTGCATGGTTTCTATAAAGTTGAAAAAGTCAAAAATGAATGTGATCCTCACCCTTGCTCTTCTATAGATAAGGTGTTATTTTTCCTCTGGCTTCTTTTAAGATTATTCTCTTTACCATTGATTTTCTGAAGTTTAAATATATTATGCCTAGGTGTAGGGTTTTGGGTTTTTGGTTTTTTTGTGCTTTTTTTTTTTTGACATTTATCCTGTTTGGTATTCTCTATCTAAGCTTCCTGGTTCTGTGATTTACTGTCTGACATTAATTTGAGGAAATTCTCCGTTGTAATTGCCTCAAATATTGCTTCTCTTCCTTTATTCTCCGCCTAGTATTCACATTACATGTATGCTATACCTTTTGTAGTTGTCCCACAGTTTTTGGATGTTCTGGTCTGCTTTTTTCAATTTTTTTTTCCTCTTTACTCTTCAATTTTGAAATTTTCTATTGTCATATCCTTAAGTTCAGAGATTCTTTCCTCAGCTGTGTCCAGTCTAGTAATGAGCCCATCAAAGACATTCTTTGTCTCTGTTAAAGTATTTTTAATCTAATATTTATTTTATTCTTTCTTAGAATTTCCACCTCTGCTTACATTATCCATTTATTCTTGCATGTGTCTACTTTTTCCATTAAAATCCTTATCTTATTAGTCATCTTTAAAAAAAAAAAATCCTGGTCTGGTAATTCCAACATTCCTTCCATATCTGAATCTAGTTCTGATAATTGCTCAGTCTCTGTATTTTTTGTCTTTTAGTATGCCTTGTATTTTTTGTTGAAAAGGCAGACATGATACACTTGGTTAAAGAACTGTGGTAAATACGTCTTTAGCAATGTAGTGGTATGGTGGTGCTTGGGGGAGGCATTTTCCAGTCCTATGATTAGGTGTCAGTTTTTCAGTGAGTTCTGTGAATTTCATCAATGCTTCTCAGTCCCTACCTTTCCAACTCCCCAGAGTTGAGACAGGATAGCAGGGGTTATGTATTTCCCTTTCCCTACATGTATGTCTAGATGAGCTCAAATAGAGTTTTTCCCTTACCCCAGGTGGAAGACTAGAGCTGGTTGATGTTGGGTATTTGCCTTCCCTCACTTAGGTTAGGCTCTGGTAAAACAGTTTCTCCTGAGAGCCTGTCTTGCTAAGAAAAGCAGAATACTCTGGTTTATTTTGAAATGGTTCCTTTCCCCTCCTTCTGCTAGAAAACACAGGGTATTTTTCTCCAATATTAACTGTGATGACCTGGTAGAACTCCTGGAGGTAAAACTCACCAAAGTGTGGATGTCCCCCATGACTAGATTCTCTTGCAGTTTCTAACTCTCAGAGTTGTTCACACTGAGCCTCTGGATTCATCAATTATAGTTTAGGTTTTCCTACCGGGCCCTGGTTGCTGCAGAGGTTTCTGCTTTAGTAAGCTATGATTCCCTGTATCTTCCTGTCACTCCAATTTTCAGGGCAGCAGTTTACCCTGTGACTTCATTTCCCTGAAGAATCTATAAGTTGATTTTTTTAGTTCAGCTTTTTACTTATTGTTAGGATAGAGTGGCAATTCCTAAGGTCCTTCTTTACATGCTAGACTGGAAACCAGAGATTCCAAGTTTTGAGATTATATTTTTAATTAATGTTTTTTTATTTGTTTTGTTGTGTTGTACTTTATATAGTAAGATTATTAACCCTTTGTCTGGCTTTACAAATATTTTTTCCCAGTTTATCATTCGTCTTGAAATCCCATTTATATCGTTTTTGGAAGCAGGAAGTTTTAAATTCTTATGTAATCAAGTCTATGAAATTTGCCCTTTTGGTTTCTGATTTTATCACATGCTTTGAGAGGCCTTTCCACCATCAAGATCATATTACCTTCATGTATATATTCTTTTTGCATTTTTATGGCACTTTTAGTTTTTATGTTTACATTTCTTATCCATCAGGAATTACTTTGTCTTCAGGTTTTATTAAATGGCTGGCTGTCACAAAATCATTTACCAAAGAAATCCATCATGTTTCAACTAATCTAAAATTCCACCTTTATCTTAGACTAAATGCCTATATATAATAGCTGAGTCTGTTTCTAGACTTTGCTCTTGCAAAAAACAAAAACAAAAACAAAACATTGGCAACACAGACAGCCTGTGAAGGGAACTGAATAGCTGGAGATGGGCAGTAAAAGACTAACTTCATTGTTTACCTTTGTGAATTTTATTCCATGTGCTTTGAATTACCACTCAAAAACATCAATAAAAAATTTGTTAAGGTCTGCTTAATATACCTGGTGGAATTATCAAATATTTCAGCTTTCTGCAAATTACACCACAACCCCTGTATGCACCTGAACAATACTTGAAATCATGGATCTACCTCAATTTTAAAACTAGGAACTATGATTTAATCTATTCTATTTTAAATGAATAGTGAAAGTGCCCCAAATATGGCTGACGCTATGTGTTTCTCTGCCATTTAACACGGTCAAACAAATGACTGAAGGGGAAAAAAAGTTCTGTATAAATCCTTAATTATCGTAAGTAAAGCTACTACTTCAAATGTATAAGAACTTCAGATATTGTCAATTCCTTACTATGGGTGTTCCCTAGATCCAGCCACCACAGACATATTTTGCTTTCATCTTCTTCAGAATCTCATCTTTCCATTCTCCTGCAATCTGATTATTGTATTTTGAATATTACTTTTCTTTGTAATTTTATTTCAATGTTGGATGGCAAATTTGACCTCTGTAGTCACCATAATACTATGGTATGGCGAACTGGCTAAAATAAAAGAAATACTCATCTAGCAGAAGATGGAAAAAGAATAGGTTCACCCTTTAAGTCATTCTCTTTAGGACCCTCTCCCTCACACTAATTTCTAAATAACTATTAAGGTAGACTCATTTAATTTTAGCCTTCCTCCAAATAAAAAATATTTTCAAGCACTTGAAAATACTCCTCCAGTAGGAAGGGGAAAGTGACCTAGTATTTAGTACCACTGGCATACTCATTAATAATTACACAAATTAGATACTATCTCTGTACCATGTAATTCTGCTCTCAGTACCTGCTCTCCTAGGTACTTTCCTACTCTCTTTTTTTTTCTAATAAATGAATTCCTTTAACACGTACAAGATGCACAATCTACATATCTAAGTGAAGATGTAGAACACTAAGTGAAGATGTAGAAGAAAAAGCAATTCTTTTAATAGAGTCTCTAATTAGCTTTAAGTTTTAAAACCCCTTGCATTTGATAACATTATCAACCCTATTTAAAAGGAAACAGACTGACTTGCCAAACATCACATTATCAAGAGCAGAAATAGGTCTGATAGAAGGTCCTTTGCCCTAAATATGCTGCTTCCCACCATGTTAAATTCAATACCCACAGAAAAGTGTCTTCATATAATACAATGAAGGAAGCACTCCACAGCACAACAAATGAATACTAGTGATATGTTAAAAAAAAAATTTAGTAGAAATAATTTTCTATTTTCTATACAAGTGATCTCAAATACGTCAAATGAGACAACACTTTAAAAGCTTCTAGGCCGCAGGTAATGTATTTCCTTTGCTCCCAAGTCTCTAGAGCCTTGCCTCACATCATGAAGCACTTTTCAATGGCCACCTACTAGAAGATCTCTACCATCCAAGATCCCGCCCAATACACAGATTAGAAACACCTACTACTATATACATCACTTGTTTTCAAATGTTAAACTGAACATGCACTCTTGGGATAAATCTACTTGGTCATTGTATATTATATCTTTTAGATATTGCTGCATTCAGCTTGCCTAGTATTTGTTAAGGATTTTCACATCTATATCGAGGTACATTGCCCTGTGATATTCTTTTTCATTTTTTTTTTTGAAATTGCCCTTGTCTGGTTCTGGATAGGGTAATGTTGGTTTCATAAATTGAGTTGGAGAACGTTCTTTCATCTACTGTTTCTTAAATGCTTGGTTTAAGATCTAGCATTATTTCTTCTTTAAATGTTTGAAAGTATTTGCCCACCAAATCATGTGGGGCTGGCTATTTCTTTGACCAAAGGTTTGTAATTACAAATGTAAATTACGAGAATAGAACTATCAAGTCTGTCTAAAAAAAAAAAGAAAGAAACACCTACTACTAAAATCTGGGAACTTTCCGTAAGAGATTCATCAGATGAATTTAGCCTAACAACTCTCAACCTTATCAAATTCAGTGTTTCCCCTCCATAAAATATTTTCCAACTTCTGCATTATCACCCTGAAATGAAATTAATAACAATCTTCCTTACAAACAACTTCAAGCAAAGCCATATATCCTAAATATAAATGTAAAAGGAAAATGAAAATAATTTATAAGTATTTCAATGTTAATCCTGAAACAAAACTGAACTAGAAGACATATAAAAGTAATTAGTACATGAATATGACAGCAAAATGGTTTGTAATACAATTTTCCAAAACTGAAAACAACTCTTGGTCAAGTTGTGAACAAAACAAATCTTCCTTTCACACAACATTTGCATGTGGAAATAATATGGGAACATTCTTTGTTCGGGTTAGCCTCTGCATTGCAAAAAGTATAACATCCCTAGTCCCCACCCATTAAATGCTAGTGATTAGCCCCAATCACCACCAAACAAAAAATCTGCTTCCCAACTTCCTCCAAGAGGGCACCCCCCATCTGGACCCACTTCCTTAGTCACAATTCAACTATCACAGTATAATGTCAAGAACACTCAGGAAGCGTGGACTAGTTCCAGTTGTGTCACCTATGACCTATAAGGTCATTGGCAGTGAGCACTCAAAACCTCAGTTTCCAGTATATCAAATGGGGATAAACACTACCTACGCTTTTTGGGTTGTAAAGGTTGATTCAACAACATGTGCTTAGCACAGGGCAGGTGGTTTCCAGCACATGGCATATTGAAATGTATAAAGAAGGAGGCTGTTCCAGATTGAGAACAGCAAAAAGTGATATGAATATGGAAGAGTCTGAAGACAAAATAAGCATACAAAATGAAATTTAACACACAGCAGCCTAGGGACATTTTAGAGAGAAACCAACAGTCCTAATATCTCTGCAACCCCTGAAGGCATATATTACAGTCAATGCAGTGAAATAATATTCAGAATGATGACCCCCATATTAAGAACACAAGAAAGACATCTTTAAGAGACTTCTACAGTACATAGCTGAAATTTCATAAAGCTCCAATACTTAACAGAGTGTCTGTACTAACAAACTTTTCAAACTTTCCTTGGGCAATTGTCCTATTCTACAGACTTGGAAAACACAAAGATATCTAATATACTATATCTGTCCTCAAACATTTTACCATCCAGTAAGTTAGACATCAGTAAAACAGCCATAATATAAAGCAGAATGAAATAGACATTAAATAGAAATTCAACTAATAAATTATGGGAGCCTAGGAAAAATTACGAATAATTTTCACTGGGGAAAATCAAGAACATCCTCATGGCACAGTACTCTGAAAAACAAAGATTCTGATAGGTAGAGAATGGAGAGCAAATCATTAAAGAAAAAATGAAGTGTGGGCAAAGGTGCTGGGCATGTAGATACAACTTGTTCAGAGAAGAGAGCTAGGGAAAGGGTAGGGGTCCAAAAGGGTTGGGAAGGCAGTAAAAACTCAGGCTCTAACAACATCTCAGGACCTGTTCATGGATGGATTTAAATGCTATTCATATGAGTTTGAATTTTATTGGGCAAGAGAGTTTTCCAGAAAACTGGTGCTTATGTGACACACCTGATCCCCAAAGAATGCTGAATAGACCAAAATAAAAGATTCCAAACAATTACAAATTTTCATTAACGAGATCCCTGAAACTAAAACATATATTCTTAATATGAGTAAACAACAAAAAGAACCTAACCCTAAAGTAGAAAGCAACTTCTGAGCTCAAGTCTTAATAAAAATATTACTAAATTTATTGAACCTGGGAACTTAATAATCTTATATATGCCCTCAATCTTCTTCCAAGTAAGTTGGAGAACTTCCTAAACATGTTATTTAGCAGTGCCTCATGTCACTCTGGAAGGCAAGAGGTAAGCTACAGTATTATTAGTCCCTTTTTACTATGGGGAAACTGAGGAACAAAAAGAATAAATTACATGGTCACAAAATAAGCTAATTTCTAGGACTTTAATTAAAGGCTTGAAGCCGACATTTCATCCTTTATTCCTTGTACCATCTGAATATTAGAATTACCTTTTACTGTCCTCTGAACTGGGGAAAAAAAAAAAAAAAGGCAAGACTAAACTTGAAGATCAGTTTCTCAATTTGGTATTGCCACCAAAAAACTGTTTTTAAATCCTATCTCCTGAAATTATGCTATCGGCAAGAACTGCAAGGAGTAAGCAGTAACCCAACCTCCCCCCAAAAAGAAAACTGTAAATAACAGAGGTCAGGAATCCCAGGCCCAGTTTTTACTTTGAGTATCTGGCAGGCTCAGACGTGTGTTCGTAAAACAGGCTTTGCAGATGTCGTGATTGCAAAGGTGCTCTGAGAGGCCCAGAACAGTGATATCGATACACCCACTGCTGCGAACATGAAATCCAAAGCCACGCTCCTCTGCCCCCTCCCCGCACTGCACCACACACCACGCACCACGCGACTCCTGGTATACACCGAGGCCTGTGCGAGGATCCTCCCGACGTTTCCCTTAAAATGCCGTACTTTGAGGATGCCCAGGACGCTGGGCCCCAGTGAACGGTGGAGACACCGGATATGGCTACACACATCTCAAAATCTTGCTTCCCCAGATTCTAGGGCCTGATTCAGAGGAGTCTATCGGACTAAGAGTTCCTGATATTTTTTCACACCCATACACACACATAGTCACAACCCGCACCCACAAGTCCCCTGCCTCAGCCCCCCGCTATCCCCTCTTCCCCTCCACGCCAGGTGGGCGTCCCAGGGATGTAAAGAAAAGGAAGGTGGAGGTTCGAGCTCAGGGTTCCGGGGCCGCGAGGCTTCCCGGCGCCGGCCGGGGTCCAGACCGCCCAGCCCCCGGACCACGGCCGCCCAGACCCGGCCTCGGCCGACGCGCCCCGCCGCCGCCGCCGCCTATCAGCGGAGTGCAGGGGCGGGGCCGGCTGGCTCGGCGGCGGCTCGGCCGCGGGCGGGGACGGGCGGGGGACCGACCGCCGCGCAGCTCGGGCCGCAGCGCGCATACACCCGGCCCGGCTCCCGAGGGCGCCAGCGCGGCCCCGGGGAGCGCGAGGAGCCGGCGAGCGCGCGGCCTGCCGTTGGCGGCCTGGTCCGCCACGCTCGGCGCCCACCCGCCCCCGAGGCGGGGTCCAAGCCCCCGGGAAGATGGTGTCCTGGATGATCTCCAGAGCCGTGGTGTAAGTGCAGCTCACGACGCCCCGCCGCCCGCGCAAGTCCCGGGGAAGGCGTAGGGAGGGGCAGGGGCTAGGAGAGGGGAAGGCCCAGGCCTGGGCAGAGGTGGGCAGAGGTGGGCAGAGGGGGGCTGGGGTGGGCTGGCCTGGCCTCGGGCCTGCCCGGGGGCTGGGGGCCCTCGGCCTCCTCACCCTGGTCCACGTCGCTGCGGGGCTCCCTGCGGCGGACGAAGGCCCGGCGGCAGCGGTGCGGCGCGACCGGGCTGCGTGCGGCGCAGCGGCCCTGCTCCCGAGGCGTTGGGCGGGCGGGCGCGCAAAGCAGGCGGCGCGCGCTCCCCGCTCCCGCTCCCCGCGCTGCGCGGCACCGCCCTGTGGGCCCGGGAGCGGCGCGCCTCGCGGCGGCGCCCTGCGCAGGCTCCGCAGACGCTGAGCGCGGGAGGCCCAGCGATCCTCCAAAGGATGCGGCGGCGGCGGCGGCGGCGGCGGCGGCGTTGAGCCTTTGTATCCCGCGGTTGGTGCGGTGCGGTGTTTCTCTAGGCGGCCGAATGCCATTCGGTCACGTGTGGTAGGAGGAGAGATTTGTCTAAAAACCTGAGACCGCTCCTAGCTCAGATCTTTGGGAGAGGTCCCAGTTGCCCCAAGATTTACAGCTTACCTAGAAAGACGCTCCTATGGAATGGTGACACCCGCTTGTTCGCCCAGATCGCAGAATTTGGCCCTATCTTGTCTGAAATGTTGGCTAAGTGATTGAGAGGCTGCAGGTGCCTGTTGCCTTTTCTCAAATTATCGGTTAATTTCATTGTGCTCTTATCAACAAGTGCTACAGGTCCATAAGGAAAAAAAACAAAACACCGCAACTCCACCAAAAGTATTTGACTACAATTTAAACTGATTTTCTCCCATCCTCCTCACCTTACCCCCCAGCTCTTCAAAAAAAAAAAAAAAGTCACAAAGTAAACAATGACGTGGGTACAGCCAGGGGCCCGTCGGTTCATTATTCATGATCTCTGTAGGAGTAGTATTACCTCAGTACCTTTATGAAATGTTTTTGTGAGGCAGCAGGCTTCTCCGATTAGCTTTAGAATGTGGAAAAAATAACATTACCAGAATTTCAAATTTTGTTTTTCACTGCGAAGAAGGAGCTAAATTTTCTGCGAGTTTTGTTTTTTTTGTTTGAGAGTGAATCAGTCACTTAATAGCTCTGTTCAACCTGATTTACTATTCAACCTGATTTGCAATAGCCTTCTGAATTTAATATTTGATTGTTTTAATGAAGTTTGTCCTACCTCCCTACAGTTTCTAGATTTAAAGCTTCAGAGCTTCCTGCGTTCATCCGTACAGAACTAAAAGGAAATAAAAGCATACTACAGATGTCTTCAGATTTTTTTTTTTAGCCTTTTTAAGCCTTTGAGTCATTTACATAATACAGGCATACCTTTCTTGACCTAGTAGATGTATATCAAGTGTTGTGTCTGCACCTAGAAAATGAAGTGCCCCATTAAGTAGCTGTACTATTTTTTTTTTTAGCTCTGGTTTCCTTTGACCAGTTTTCTTTTTTTAACAGAAAATTGTGAAGTACTTTGCATGACTCAACTCAAATTGTTTTTGATCGTTGATTGTAAATATGAAAGTCTTTTCTAGGTGCTACCTATAACACAAAAGTTAGTAACACAGTGTTGATGTTAATGGAACAGTTCAGATACACGGATACCTACAATACAGGTGACAATGTCAAGTCTTGTAAGAGTTACACCCAGTGCTATAGGGGTTAGATAAGGAGGGAATGATATCTGGTTGGAGAATTAGAAAAAACAAGGGAGATTACATTTGAGATGGACCTTAAAGGACCGTCTGAATTTAGACAGCCAAAGATGAAAGAGTAAAGGATTCCAGATAAAGGGATCATTGTGAGCCAAAGCACAGAGGAGGGAAAGCCCAGATTAGTTACAGGGAACTTGAGGACTGGAGAGAGAGAGAGAGCTGGAAAGGTAGAGTAGGGCTGTTTTCAAGGAATTTAAGGAAAAAGTGATAAATTTTGTTAGGCAGTGGTGGCTTTGCTTTTGGAAGATTCTCTCCCTTGCTGAGTGAGATGGTTGTAAATCAAGAAACACTGAAGACAGGGAGCCCACTTAGGGGGCTTCCTGTCTGGAGAGAGGAGATTAAAGCCTGCAGTGCTAGAATCTATGGAATTTGAAGTGTGAGGCAGAAGAAAAGAAACAAAAACGTGAGGGAGCAAAAAGGTCATGGAATTGTATTTCATGAGCCATTGAACCATTAGGATACTAGAAAGCACATCTGTCAAGAATATAAGCATCATTATATTTTGCCCCTATGCTTCTCAATTTCTCAGTCTCTAAGCACTAAATGTTTTCTACTCCCTTGATTGTACCAAAGGGACACAAAAGCCCAATCCCAGGATCAACACACACTTGGAAACTTTTTTTCATGCCAGGAGATAGAATTTATTTACATTCTTTTTAACCCACTGGTACAGCCAGCTAGTCCTGAGCCTAAAAAAGATCAGACAGTTCTCTCAATGTGAACCTTTGGTGGCATGGGCAGAGAACACAAGGAACTTCCATAATCAGAGCTCCCTGTGTGCATGAGCCCTTTCTCCCCAGACCATGTGGTAGATATCGTAGGAAGAACACTGGCTTTGGAATCAGATCTGGATGCCAATTAATGCTGCTGGGCAATGTGCTACACTCAACTGAGCTTCACCATCTTTTTTTTTTTTTTTTTTTTTTAAGAATTTATTTATTTATTTGACAGAGAGACAGCGAGAGAGGGAACACAAACAGGGGGAGTGGGAGAGGGAGAAGCAGGCTTCCCGCCGAGCAGGGAGCCCAATCCGATGTAGGGCTCGATCCCAGGACCCCAGCATCATGACCTGAGCCGAAGGCAGACGCTTAACGACTGAGCCACCAGGCACCCCTCACCATCTTCTTCTTAATGTGGTTATAATATTAAACCACTATTAAAACTATTGTAGAGATTAGTTTAACTAAAACACACTAGATGTGCTGCCAGGCATTTATTCTGCACTTAAAACATAGTGGATATAGATTTTTTTTTATGGGGGAGGGGAATAAGATAGTATAGAAAGAAATACCATTGGGCTATCATCAAGAAACCTGGAATTTAGAACTAGTTTTAGTTATATTAACCACCTGAATGACCTTGAGTTAGCCCCTCACTGATTAGAGACCTCAGTTTCTTCGTAGAGGTAAAGGGATCTGGTAATCTAAACTTTCCCGTACAGCTCTAGCATTCTGTAATGGTATGAAATGGTTTTATTTTGTTTTGTTTTTCCATTCTGCTTAAAGTCATTTTTAACTTTGCAGGCAAGATTGAAAAGTTAGTTAGCAATTATTAAGGGATAGTAGTCTGAGATTACCACGTGATATTTCGTTCATTTGTGATTACCTATACCTTACCTTTTGAAACATGACTTAACAGGATGAGAGAAATCCCACTTTTCTAACTTTTCTTAATTTGGGTATATATCATGTGGTTAAGATCAGGATAAAAGACTGCCTGAATTCATATATCAGCTCTGCCATTTATTGGCTATAACCTACCCATAGGATTAAATGTGTCCATATACAAAATTGTTTATAGTTCAGCATTGGACACATGGTATGTATTCAGTAGTTGTTATCAGAACAAGGAAGAACATATTCCCCTACAATCCCAGCATACTGAATGTTTAAACTGTTTTCAGTTTACATTTTTCTTTGTCTCGTTGTAGGTGACATAGTTGTAATTAGAGTATAGTAAAAAAAAAAGTTTTATATTATTCTTACTATATTTTAAGCATCATCTGTGTTCTCTGAAATTATATTTTATCTCTTCTGTAATCAGCCCAAAATTCATAATTTTCATAGCCATTCATTTTTTTTAATTTTGCTTTTAGATCATTCTTACTATTTCATTATCATAACTAATGTTAATATAATTATAATGCTATAGTGAACATCATTTATATATATTTTTTTCTTTAAGTATTTTCTTAGGCTGAATATCCAAGGGGAGTATTTGAGTCAAAGGCTATGAATATTTTTCTGACTATTGATATGAATTGCCAAATTGCTATCCAAAAGAATGTTAATATTTTACATTGCCATGAACAATGTATGATTACTGTCTGTCTCACAGTGTAGCCAGATTTGGGTGTTTTATATTTAGTAACAGATCTCATTGTTTTCTTTTGCATTTTACTATTAGCAAGATTTAATATTTGTCCTGATATTTATTGTATCTGCTGTTGTACAAATAGTCTGTATGTACTTTACCCATTTATCTCTTGGTTACTTGATAATTTACTTGTTTGTCTGAGCTCCTTACTTAACCTTAAGTCTTATTTGATTTAAATATTTCTCAATCTACACTTCTCTTTAGATACTATTTTTTAGTTGTAAAGAGAATTTATAGTTTACAGTTCAACTTTTTTTTTATGTTGTGATTTCTTTTTCACTTCTAAATATAGAATACTAATTACTCTAGGTATTTGATAAGTACTACTTTCTCATATAGAATTGGATTAATTTGGAGACTGCCTTTTTAATTCCATATGTCTGTATTTCCCTTTTTACATTAATAACACTTATATTTGTTTTGCCATAATTTTATTATCTGGCAGAAGTAGATTGATCCTCTTTGATTATATTTAATGGGTGTCTTTAAAGTCTAAATTATGTACCTTAAAAACCATGCTTCAGCAGTTTTCCCCCTTCTTTCCAGCATGTTTTCCCTCTCTCCTAGATCTTTGTCAGCAAACATGCTCTTATTTCTCCCATTTAACAAAAAATTCTTTCAGCCTACTTTTCATCTTATTATCCCATTTCTCACCTTCCCCACTTTAAAGTAAAAACTCCTCAAAAGAACAGTCTATATATACACTTTCTCCACTTCCTCTCCTTTGAGTCACTCTCCAACCCACATCATGTAGGCTTTGCCACCAACCACTCCACTGAAATTGCCATTTTCTAGGTCAAGAGGTGACCTCCATGTGACCAAATTGTTTGGTCCTCATCTAACTTATCAGGAGCTTTTGGTACAGTTGCTCACTCTGTCCTTGAAGTGCTTTCTTCAGTTGGTTTCCAAGAAACCTTGTTTGTGTATTCTTCATAACTCCCTTGGCCGCACCCCTCTCTGTCTCCCTTGCCACATTCCTCCACATGCCCGACTTCTTAAAGTTGGCAGGTCCAGGAGCTCAGTTCCAAGATTTTTTTTCTCTTTTCTATGAGGACTTTCATGATTCACATCTCCAACCCATACCTCTGTGCTGAACTCAATCATACATATTTTCAGGTGCCTACTTTACTTGGAAACATCCAAAAGTCATCTAGAACTTAAGATATCCAAAACTGAGCTGCTGAATTTCCTTCCCAGTCTGGCTCCCCTGGCAGCCTGAACCAGCTCAGTTAATGACAACTTAGTCCTTCCAGCAGGTCAGGCCAAAAACCCTGGGATTATCCTTGATTCCAGTTTTTCTCTCATTGCCTGCATTGAATCTTACAGCAAATCTTATTGGCTCTACCTTCAAAATATACACAGGATCCCCACAGTTTTCACCAGCTTTACTTATGTTACTCTAGTCCAAGCTAGCATCATCTCCTAAATGCATTATTGTAATAGCACCCTGTTTCTCCCTTTTGTGTGTTAAGATCATGTAGGATTAATGAAAAACATCTTGAGTAATTTTTAAATCTTTGTGGAAGTTTGAGGGCAGTCACAATTTATAAGTGATATTTTTCTTTCTTGATATGTGCTTTACATACTTTTAAATGGTTGTAAAATCTCAGTGATGGCTAAATTTATCATCTTTTAATTAGGTTAAGGTAGATTTTATTTTCCAGTTTTGATGAGATTTATCATGTGAATAACTGAAATGTTTAGGAGTTGCATCTAAGAATAGAATACTTACAGAAATTGCAGTGAGGCAATGAGAAATAAGGTAAATAGGAGCAACATTTTCAAGGAAATTGAACATGTTAAAATCTAAAAAATATAATTTGTCATGAACGCCCTGTAAGAGGTCATCTTTTCTGTTTCCTTCGATAAGACAGAAAACACATCCTAAACTATTGGGTCTTGTTTTCATTGCATAGGCCAGAACTTCCAACAAGATTCCTTTATGAGCCTTCATTTCAGAAACAATTTGCCTTTGTTCGTTTTTTGTGACTGTGGCTATATTAACTATTTCTTCTTCCACTGGATTTTTGAACCCTTTAAGGATGGTGATTTTTCTTTTTTCTTTTTTTTTATATTAGGATGGCGATTTTTCTATTCTCCACTTTTGGTATAGATTATAATGTTCAAATAAAGGGTGTCTTACAAAATAATGGCATAAATAGGTAATTTAAATGTCTTAAATATATTACTGTTTTGTCGAGTGGAAAAAGGTTACTGCTGAGTCTTTGTTAGCAGAACATGAGCTCTTTATGTCATCGATTATGCCTTTGCACTAAACTAGCCCTTTCATGTATTTCTGAAGTTAAATGAAAGGCTAAAAGTAAAAGTTCCTGTGTTATAAATGTCTTCATGTTTACAAAACAGTTAAGGGTTTCTGCATACTTATCCCTATTACTGAAGTAAAATTATCAGCTTCAGGCATGTGAAATATACAGAGGCCACTATGACTGAAGTAGTGTACTTGCTAAGAGATTGTGGACAGACAAAACAGCAGTTGAGATGGAAATATTGAACAGTGGCAAAAGATTTTAAGAGCAGACTAATGTTAGAATATTATACAGCCATTCATATTGATATGCAAAGTATTTTTAATTTCATTTGAAGATCTTTTAAATATGTCTAGGCTTCTTAATCTAGCACTTTTGACATTTTGGACTGGATAATCACTTCTTGGGGATGCCTGTCCTGTTCACTGTAGGATGTTTAACAGCATCCCTGGCCTCTCCCCACTAGATGCCATTGACACCTCCCAGTTATGACAGCCAAAAATGTCTCCAGATAGTGCCATATGTTACCTAGTGGGCAGAATTGCCACTGGCTGAGAACTACTGTGTTAAATGAAAAGAGAAGAAAAATATGTATGGAAGGGAATGAACCTAGAAGCTGTGCTGTTCAGTATGGTGGCAACAGGCACCTGGGTGGCTCAGTTGGTTAAGCCTCTGGCTTTGGCTCAGGTCATGGTCTCAGGGTCCTGGGATGGAGCTCCCTGCTCAGTGGGGTGTTGGCTTCCCCTCTCCCTCTGCCCCTCCTCCTGCTCATCCTCTCTGTCTCTTTCTCTCTCTCTCAAATGAATAAAATAAAAAATAAAATCTTAAAAAATGTATATGGTAGGCACTAGACCGTTGTGGCTATTTAGGTAGTTAAACATTAAGTTCCTCAGTCACACTAGCCACATTTCACTGCTCAGTAGGCATTCGAGCTTATTGGACAGCACAGAAGTAAAACATTTCCATCATTACAGAAAGTTCAACTGGAGTGATCCCTTACAAGGCACAGTCTGCTCAGCATTTCCATTTGAAAATGGCTTTGTTTGCTGCTCCAATGTACTTTGTGGGAGAAATTACAGGCTATAATGATATTTGGGAATTCATAAGCATCTCAGGATATCTCTTGCTTAAGAATTTTCTATATGAAATATTGTTGCAGATCTTAATTTTTTTTAGTATTTCAAAATTAATTTCTATTTCAGTATTTACAGAGAAGTTCCCAAAATTGATGAAAATCACTGATACAGTATACTTTGAAAATAATTTATATAATCATATATTCTGCCCATCAACTCTTATATTCCTTATTTTCTAAATTTGTAAATAAAGTGTAGTTTACAGGTTATAGTTTTCTTGGTCCAATCAGTTGTTCAGGTATTAGGATTTGAACAAAGAGCCAAGGGTTACCATTATTTTCTATTCTTACTGTCAACAGTTTTATCAGCTCTGCAAAAGCAGAGATACTGGAGAAATCATGAAAGCAAAAGTCATAGGAAAAAACTAAACATAATAGGTTTGTACTAACCAGTAGTTCAAAACATAATTTCAGGAAGTATCCAAATATATTACTGCTGAGAGCATTTATGTTTCCAAGTAATGGTAAGTCTATTTTAGGAAAGAATTATTCTTACCCATAAACAAAACCAAGCATTCTGCTGTGGAAAATTTCCTTAACTTTTTATCATGTCACATTTCTGAGAAATGTATTAGGTTGCTGGGGCTGTTATAACAAAATACCGGAAACTGGGTGGCCTGATTAACAGAAATCTGTTGTCTCACAGTTCTGGAAGCTAAAAGTCAAGGTGAGGGTATCAATAGGTTCCCTTCTGAGGGCTGTGAGGGAGAATCTGTTCCAAGACTCTCAGCTTCTGGTGGTTTGCTGGCAGTCTTTATCATTCCTTGGCTGATAGATCATCACCCCCATCTCTGCCCTCATTTTTGTGAACGTCTCTGTGTCCAGATTTCCCCTTTTGATAAGGAACGTAAGTCTCTTTGGGTGAGGGCCCACACTACTTACCTCATTTTAACGTGATTACCAAGTCAGGTCATATTCTGAGGTAGTGGGGATTAGGGCTCCTTCATATCGTCTTTGGAGGGGCACAGTTCAGCTTGCAACAATCTCTTTGGGGCGCCTGGGTGTCTCAGTTGGTTAAGCGACTGCCTTCAGCTCAGGTCATGATCCTGGAGTCCCAGGATCGAGTACCACATTGGGCTCCCTGCTCAGCAGGGAGTCTGCTTCTCCCTCTGACCCTCTCCCCTCTCGTGTTCTCTCTCTCATTCTCTCTCAAATAAATAAATAAAATCTTTATTTATTTTTTTAAGATTTTATTTATTTGACAGAGAGAGACACAGCGAGAGAGGAAACACAAGCAGGGGGAGTGGGAGAGGGAGAAGCAAGCTTCCTGCCAAGCGGGGAGCCCGATGCGGGGCTCAATCCCAGGACCCTGGGACCATGACCTGAGCCGAAGGCAGACGCTTAACGACTGAGCCACCCAGGCGCCCCAATAAATAAAATCTTTAAAAAAATAAAGAAAGAAATGTTTTTAAAAAAAATCTCTTTTACATATCCTGAGAAAAACTAAAATGCCAGGGAAGTTTTAGGGATTAGATGAGAAAAGGAGAAAAATTAATGTCTAAGAAAATAACTGTCTTAATTTAAGGGTTGTCTCGTGGAGAGAGAGTAGTGATTTTTCCCTTACTGTGGATATAAGGTTAGGGCAATAGGTGGATGTTATAGGGAAGACAGTTTTATTTTAGTATATAAGGGAAAGCTTTCTAATACCCAGAGTTGTTCACCACTGACACTGACAACCTCATGAGAGCAGTGTGTTCTCCGTCACTGGGGGCAGGAAAGGAGAGTAGAACCCTCACTGAAGATCTTGCCTGTATTACTTGTATGCTTCCTACGGAGAGCCATAGATAAATTACTTTTCTGTGAGAAGCTGTGAAGTATTTTGTATTTAATAAAACTGCTTAGATATTTACAAAGAACAAACTGAGGGTTGACAGAAGGAAGGTGGGGGGATGGGCAAAATAGGTGAAGAGGAGTGGGAGACAGGCTTCCAGGCATGGAGTGAATAAGTCATAGGAATAAAAGGCCCAGCATAGGGAATATAGTCAATGGTATTGTAATGGGGTTGTATGGTGACAGATGTTGGCTACACTTGTGGTGAGCACAGCATAAGCTGTAGAGGAATTGAATCACCATCTTACACACCTGAAACTAATGTAACATCGTGTGTCAGCTATACTCAGAAAGTTTAATAAAATAAAAATCTAAGGTGTAAAAAAAAAAAACTAAGGTGTAAAAAAAAAACTTGGATATTTAAATAAGTGAATACATTACCCTTGTATTGTGTGAATATTAGCAATGATTAATAAATGGTGTTCTTTGGCATTAAAAAATAACATGAATGTATACAGCGCTGAATAAATTATATGCTAAAGATTCTGCTAATGTGACACTTTTTCATCATCAAACTTTAATCACCAATCTTTAGTAGGAGTCCCAAAATTTAGAATACACCTTCACCAAAACTGTAAAGTAGATAAACTGACTTCTTTTCTGTGTTTATTCTTTTATTTATTTTTTTATTTTTTTAAAAGATTTTTATTTATTTGACAGAGAGAGACACAGCGAGAGAGGGAACACAAGCAGAGGGAGGGGAGAGGGAGAAGCAGGCTTCCCGCGGAGCAGGGAGCCCGATGTGGGGCTCGATCCCAGGACTGTGGGATCATGACCTGAGCCGAAGGCAGACGCTTAACGACTGAGCCACCCAGGCGCCCCTCTTTTCTGTGTTTAAACTTCCAGAGGCCCAAACAGTGGGCAGTAGGCATTCTTGAGTGTGGATTTAAAGATATTGCAGATATGAGAACAGAAGGGAATTTGGTGATATTTGTCTAATGGAGGTCATAATTGCCATGATCAGTTCTTTGCTGCTTTGTGCCTCCCGGTTTTTGTTTTCTTTTGGGGACACCAACTAATCTCAGTATTGCTGAACAAACCTAATTGTTGTTTGTTCAGTGTTTGTTTATTTGCATTTTTTTAAATCATTAATTTTCATCAACCTTAGTTTTTATTTCTGGTTTTCTGAAATATAAGTCCTTTCAATTTTCATTTTATATACCTAAGTTAATCTTGCAAATAGAAATGATGGTGGTTTTAAGGTGTTTAATGGATCATTAATGGATAGGGAAAAGTACCCTTTAAAGATACACCCCTAGATCCATATAAAAGGGCCTTAGAAGTGTGTAAATCCTAAAGAACCTGAAAACATTAAAGCGTTAAATAAAATTATGTGAGAAAAGTGGCCTGAAAGCTTTGTGTAAAAATATTCTGAAAGGATATCTGGTCTTTTCCTTGCCAAGTAAATGATAGAAATACAAATTGGAGATAACCCCCCCCCACACACACACAGTTTATGCTTTCTTATCATGATTAAATACTTTTTAGGAATTTTTAAATTTTAAGTCTTGTATTATTTTATGTGGTGAAACATGATGCAAATACTGCTTTGTTTCAAATGGTCTCCTAAGTTTAAGAAAGAAAATGTACCGTCTTCCAGTAGATCTATAGCCCATTACCTTAATTTTTTTTTTTTTTTAAGATTTTTATTTATTTAACTGACAGAGAGAGACACAGCAAGAGAGGGAACACAAGCAGGGGGAGTGGGAGAGGGAGAGGCAGGCCTCCTGTCGAGAAGGGAGCCCGACGTGGGGCTTGATCCCAGGACCCTGGGATCATGACCTGAGCTGAAGGCAGATGCTTAACGACTGAGCCACCCAGGTGCCCCGACCTTAAATTTTTGCTAGTGACACGTTTTTGTAGTGCTTTAACTAAAATAGTTCACCTAAAACTAATCAGAAAAACAAAAGTGGTAAGCCATTTTAACAGTAATAGTTACAATAAAAACAGACCTTGGTTACCTGGAATGACTAAGAAATGTGAAAGAGGAAGGAAATCACGCAGCCCCATTCCTTCAAGTGTTCAGTTCCGCTCCCCACTTCAAAGTACGCCTTCACGTCTCTTGTTCTCCCCTTTATGTTTCTCTCACCTTTTTCTCTAGTTCTTCTTTTTCCTTTCACTGTCAATAAAGGCAAGGAGACAACGGTATGGCCTTAGTCACATGCAAAGATACAACAATTTAAAAGGTTATTTATCTATAGTTTCCAAACCAACAGAGGGGGGAAAAGGAGGCTATTGGGATATAGAAGACCAAAATAAAGAGGACAGGGGATGGAGGACATATGGATCAAAAAAAGATGCAGGAAATGGGTTCAAATATGTCAGTAATGACAGTAAATGTACCCAGATTGCATTCTCCTGAATAGAGTCTGTAACACTGGGGACAAAACTATAAAGTTGTAAAACATGAAAGTTAAAAGAAGATCTAAATGGATAGCCCATGCTAGTGGATCAGTATTAGCTAATGATTATCAGTTCTTCCAAACTAAATCTATAAATTCAGTGGGATTCCAACAGGATTTTTATTGTTTTTGTTTTCATGGAATCTAATTATCTAAGGTTCACAGGAGAGAGCAAAACCCCAGCAATCAACAAGACAGCTGTAAAGAACAAGAAGGAAGACTTGTCCTATTATATATCAAGATTGATTATAATGTTGTAGGAATTGAGACAATGTAGAATTGGTGCAGTGATGGATGATAAACTTAAGGGAACATAATCAAGAATCCAGAAACTAACCTAGCACGTGTGGAAATCTGATGTGACAGAGTAGTATTCAAAATCAGTGGGAAAGGATGGGTAACAATAAATTTGGTTTTCTCGGGGCGCCTGGGTGGCTCAGTTGGTTAAGCGAATGCCTTCGGCTCAGGTCATGATCCTGGAGTCCTGGGATCGAGTCCCACATCGGGCTCCCTGCTCAGCGGGGAGTCTGCTTCTCCCTCTGACCCTCCTCCCTCTCGTGCTCTCTGTCTCGTTCTCTCTCTCTCAAATAAATAAATAAAATCTTTAAAAAAATTTTAAAAATTAAAAAAAAATAAATTTGGTTATCTCTCAGAAAAAAGAATGAAATTACATCCTTATTTCACAGCAAACTCAAATAAATTACAAGTGGACTACCTGCCTATATGTGAAAACTAAAATATTTAAACTTTTAGAAGAAAATGTAGGAGAATGTCATTACGGTTATGATTTGGTAGAGAAATTTTCAGACCCTACAACAAACTGTAAATGATTGATAAATGTATCCTAACATACGTCTGATGCTGCTCCTCCATCAGGCATTATTCTAAGCACTTTCACACAATTTCATTTATATCTCACAACGGCCCTAATAATACAGATACTGCTGTTATCCCCATTTTGCCATTGAGAAACCCGAGGCTTTAGAGAAGCGAAATAACTTACTAAGTGACAGAGTGAAGTGGCAGTCTAACTCTAGAACCAGACCTGAACCAGTATGCCATACCACCTACCTGTGTAATAGAATTTGCATGCAGTAATTTCAGTGAGTTTTGTCAAATATGTATACTCATGTATCACCACCCTTAACAAGATCAAGATTCACTTTACATTCTCAACAGTGGTAGTTGACTGTGTATTTCTCCCACCTGTGCCACTGACAATTTTATCTTTGCTAATCTCTGTGAAAAAATACCCCATTATTTTAAATATCCTTTTTTAGGATATGTGTTTTAAAACTCTATTTGGAAACCCATATTGCTGTTTTCTCAATTCCTCAGTAGTTTGGGGGCTGGAAAGGAAGGTGTAATGGAAGCCAGCACTAGAATTGTGGCCCAGAGAGGGTGAAGCATGCAGACAGTTTTGTAACATATATGACAAAGTATAATAGAAGATGTAAAGGATTCCTTAAAATCAATACGAAAGTTAGCAATCTAAAAAAAAAAAAATGGGACGAAAGTAAAAGGCATCTCCTAGAAGATGAAACCAATGGCAACTAGACATATAAAAAGAATCACAAAACTCATTAGTTTTCAAGAAAATGTAAATTAAGCCCACATTGAAATTCCATTTCACACATTCTACATTGCAAAAATTAAGAAGTCTGAAAATGCCAAGTGTTGGCAAGGATGGGCAGAGCAACATTTTTTGGGAATGGCATGAGAGGAAGATGTAACAGCTCTGGAAACTAACAGTGTTCATCATTCATATACCCTGTAACCCAGCAGTTCCTCTACCTGCAGCAGGAGACATTTACAAGGATATTCATAGGAAAGTTCTTAAAGGGAGAATCTACCAAGAATACTGGTTTACATGGAGAGGAGACTGGGTAACTGAATGTTGGTTATATTTACATAATGGAATATTACACAGCAGTAAAGCTGAATGAGATACCACTTACAAGTATCAACATGGATGACTGTTAGGGAAATTATAGTGAGGTTTTTTTTGTTTGTTTTTTAAGAAAAACAAGCCAGATGGGATTACATGTAGTAGGTTACCATTTTAAAGACCCCAACAGGGCGCCTAGGTGGCTCAGTTGGTTAAGCGACTGCCTTCGGCTCAGGTCATGATCCTGGAGTCCCAGGATCGAGTCCCGCATCGGGCTCCCTGCTCAGCGGGGATTCTCCTTCTCCCTCTGACCCTCCCCCCTCTCATGTGCTCTCTCTCTCTCATTCTCTTTCTCAAATCAATGAATAAAATCTTTAAAAAAAATAAATAAAGACCCCAACAAAGGTAAGACTGAACAGTATATGAGATATATACATATATGGCAAATCTATTCTTCCAAAAAGAAAAGAGAATGAGAAACACAAATTTTAGGATCAGAGTCAACTCTGAGGGAATACCCTAGCAGAGGAAAAAGCTCAGAAGCAATGATAATGGTGGTATTCTGCCTTGATTTTGGATGACTGGTTCACTTCATTGTGCTTCATAACTTAGAAGTATGTGTCATATTTTCTTCGTATCAACTATTACATTTAAGAAATGCTTGGGGTGGGGCACCTGAGTGGCTCAGTCGTTAAGCGTCTGCCTTCAGCTCAGGTTATGGTCCCAGGGTCCTGGGATCAAGCCCCACATCGGGCTCCCTGCTTCGCGGAAAGCCCGCTTCTCCCTCTCCCACTCCTCCTGCTTGTGTTCGTTCTCTCGCTGTGTCTCTCTCTGTCAAATAAATAAAATATTTTAAAAAAAGAAATGCTTGGGGTGCCTGGGTGGCTCAGTCAGCTAAGTGGCAGCTCTTGATTTCAGCTCAGGTCATGACCTTCAGGGTCTGGTCCTGGGATCGAGACCCACGTTGGGCTCTCTACTCAGTGGGGAGTCTGCTTGAGGGTTCTCTCTCTCTCTCTAAAATAAATTAAATCTTAAAAAGAAGAAGAAGAAATGCTTGACACAGTAAGTCAGGACAAAGATACAGTAATTAAAGGGACAAGCTTAGACAACGGGGAGCTGATACCATTAGAAAGGAGATGCTGCCCCTGTCCCAGCCCATATGCTTCTTGCTGGTGTAGAGGCCAGTTTTAGTGCTTAGCCAGGCCCCAGATGGAGGGAGGGAAGGGGCTGCACCTGTCATGAAGAGTTTGTGAACAGAAGGCCAGAACCCCTATGAAATCACCAGGCAGGCTCACTCTAGTCCTTTTTCTCAAAGCTGGTATGAGTCCAATGAAGAATGTCCAATTTCTTACATATCCAAAGGATTTTTGAGGTTCTAGAAGTAGGTACATAAATACTTAAGAGTTTCTTTTTTTTTCCCCTCACTTATTTTCAGATGACAGTAGTTTTCTTGTCTATCCATTTGATATGTGGGATATTGCTATAAAAAGCAACTCGATGTCTGAAAAATGTATAAATTCATTTGCCTTCACTATAGCTACTTCCAGACTAAAACAGACCTAAGAGAGTGTTAGTGATGAAACGTAGAATAATAGTCTTAACTCTGTAGTCTGCTTTGTATTCCTAACGATGTTGCTTGTCCATTTGAAGAGCTTAGTTGATCAGAAATATTACATTACTTGAAACTCCCTAATGGCTAATTTAACTTCCAGTTTATGTGTTTCAGAGCAATTCCCCACTATTGCAAAGGAAGTGAGGTTAGTCCTAGAATCTGGGATGGGTCTGAACCTATCAATGGGAAATAATGTCTAATAGTAACATTTTTTACCAACATGTAGCTCTGATTTCTTAGGCGTGCTGAGCCTCATTTATAGAAAAGGAGGAAAACGGAAAATCAGAGAGAGCTTTGTATTTTCCATGTGGTCAGCATTGCTGTGGGGGTGATCTGGCTGAGACATCTGTCACCCACTGATGGCCAGGATTTATTTGGCCTGTTAGGCTTTCCCCTCGCTCCCTTGTCATCCATGTGCTGTGTTCACTTGGTTAGTTAGACGTTCAGAACCTTGCAGCATCTCAGGAACATGATTGGGATATGATTAGCTAGTAGATTTGCAGATTTGTGTGCAGAGATTTCTAGTTTGGAAATGCAAAGTAAATAAATTTATTAGCTTTAACTTTAAAAGTTATCCATAGTTCTGTACTACCCTTGCAGTCTCCCAGAAATACCAACATGGTGGCCAACTTAGTTTGAATAACTTTTTTTTTTTTTTTTTTAACATGAGGACTTTTTAGCCAATTTGAGTGAGGAATCCTGGAGGATTTTGTGAGAATGGTTTAAGAAGAAGGAAATCAGAGAAGGAATCAATCAGCTTCTGTAACAAGTGCGGGAATACTGCTCAAAACCCAAGCATGTACTAGGGGGATAAATGAAGTGGGTTATTATGGAACATTTCTTATGAAACATGATTGGAAATTCATAAAATAAAATGAACTCCTAATATAAACAATAAAAGATTTGAAAGCTGGGATAAACTAAAAAACAAACAAGAAAAAGAAGTTAGCCTGTAAATGAGCTCTGAAATCAGTGACCATTTATTCCTTTTACTCTTTGCCAGATTCTTGTTTTATTAAGGTTTTGTCAGTCAATCCTTCAAACTAATCCTAAAACTTCCCAATAAACCAGACAAGATTTCCTAACCTTATTTACCCTTTAAAAAGAAGTTTTGTATGATGGGATACTTTAAAATTACGGCTTTGGGGGCACATGGGTGGCTCAGTCATTAAGCATCTGCCTTCGGCTCAGGTCATGATCCCGGGGTCCTGGGATCGAGCCCCACATCGGGCTCCCTGCTCAGCGGGAGGCCTGCTCACTCTCCCACTCCCCCTGCTTGTGTTCCCTCTCTCACTGTCTCTCTCTCTGTCAAATAAATAAATAAAACCTTAAAAAAAAAAAAAAAATACGGCATTGAGCCAGAAGAGCAGTTCTATAGCTTTACAAATGTTGAAAATGGATGCTATTTATGAGAAATATGGTTGATAGAATGATAACTTTCACCTCGTAAAAATTTTAATAAAATTATTTTCACTGTTTCTGAACACCCGTTTAATTAAGAGTATCTATTGACATAGAGATGCCTTGGATTCTTCATTTAGAAAACTCACAAGGCACTATATGGTATTTAAAAGCTTTTTAAAACAACTTTCCCAGACCTCATCCTCAAAGATTCTGACTTAATTGATCTGGAATAAGGCCTGGACATTCTTAGTTTTAAAAGCTCCCCAGGTGATTAGAATGTACAACCAGGTTTGAAAAGCTTCACACTAGAGATTATGAGAGAGAAAACCTAGTGAGGATTTTGAGAAATAGTAGTGTCAGGAAACCATCACAGAATTGAGTTGTTGGATTGTTACCATTTTAAAACAGGGAGAGAAAAATTGTAAAATATCCTCAGTTTGGTTTTCAGTGATTTCAGGATATTTGAGTACCCAGAAAATATCTGAAGCTTAGCAATAAGCAGCGTTAGTGGTCTCTAAAGCAGTGATCTACCTAGACAGACTTGCTTCGTCTTTTTTAGATTGAATTACAGGAGTATTAGAGGAAAGGAATGTAGTGGATGGAATGTCTGGATTTTATTACAGCATTCTCTATAGTAGTGCTTCATGAAATTCACCTTGGAAATGCATTTCATATTCCCAGCTAGCATGTGAAACAAAGTCTAGCCAACAGCAAAATATCACATTTGTCAGATTGGCTAAATAGCACATTTGCAGCAGTACATACTTTAGACTGCCTTAAAAAGATCACTTTAAAATTTGTTGGTGTGGGGATTTATGTTTATTTTTAAATTCATCAAAATCATTCCATGCCTTTAAAGTATCCATAGTATTAATATTGTAGATCAGATTGTGTTGTAATTGGCTAAAAATATAATAGGTAATGAAAATCTGGAGGCCAGGGGAAGATGGGAGAAGCTCAAGGCAAATTTCATCATTCATAGGAGAAGGACAGATGCTGTGCAGAGCTGAAGCACCAGCCTTTGCTAATCCTTTTCTTAAAATCAAAGGATTACTTGAGGCTCTGACATTTCTGCTGTTTAAATAAAATGTTGTTTATTCCTTCAGTTTTATTTATCATCTTTTAAATTAGGCAAAATTGTTATTTTAAATGATATGTATATTAAGATTCCATTTTATATACTTTTTTTTTTTATCAATCTTCTTTCTCCACTAATAATACTGAAAGAGATATTTGGATCATCAAATGTTATTATTGATCATTTCTGAGGAATAAATCTGGGGGTGAGTTTTAGATTATTTTGTTCTTTTTGGTGATGTTTCTATTAAAACTATGAATCATTTTTTTTGAGAATGTTTTTATTTAAATGTTGCTCTTTAAAATATATAACCTATTCCTTTTGTTTGTTTGTTTGTTTAAGAAAAGTTTTACTAATGTGTTCTTATTTCAGCAAAGTTATTGCAACAGGTTTAAAAGGCAGACAGACACACTATTACAGGCTCTAACAAAGGAATTTTATACAAATAAAATATTACACAGACCAATGAGATTTACTGAATAACAGATCCATAAAAGAAACTAAATCTGAAAGATTAAATCCAGTATTAGCACCTACAGTATCTCTGAAAGTAAAACTTTTAACTGTTTCATTCTTTCCTAATATATTTCTGAACTTTCTCCCAAAAACAGTGCTCTCAAACCCCAAAGATGAAAGAAGGGCATAAGAAACCCGGATACTAAGAACATACAGCCAAAAGAACTAGAAACACTGACTCAGACTTGAAAGTTTTAGTTGGAAATCACTGAACTTACTGTACTTGAACCAATCATAAGACTTCTGTGCACTGAATACTGTATATGAGGAAAGTCTATGAATCATAAGATTTGCCAGTAGGGACAGTTAAAAATTAGCAATATACAGTATTATTCCTATCAAATTTTTTTCTCATAAGTTATATTTATAACAAAACTATAATTAAAATATTATACTTGCTTATTACACATTCAGGGACACTAACCTATTCTTTAAATCAAAGACTAGTTTTAATACAATTTCCCACAGAAAAATTAATGCCTTTATTTCATTTCAACTTTTAATACCAACCAAGACTGAAATCTTTTAAGTGGTAGCATTTAAACCCAAATAGCAGTATGTGTTAGCTAGAGAAGTACAACCACCTACCAGTGTAACTTAACAGAAATTAATGGCCTTTATACTGACGTTTATTATACAGAAAAGTATTTTTTAAAGATTAAGAAACTCCAGTTAGACTGGGGACAGCACTGGGTGCTTAGTTTATTTAGAGTTCAGCTGGTAGCATTTTACATCAAGTGTAAGTTCTGCAGGATTTCATAATAATGAGGTCTCAACAAAGGATAGATATTTCTTGTTGCCAGCACTATAAAAACAATGTTCAGTTCCTTTCTTCAGCCAGCTTTACAATGACTATGAAATTATAATAATTCTTTAGATACACATTTCAGGTTTTGTGCATAAGGTAAAAATATCAATATTTTTATGTCATTTCTAATTTACAGACTTTGGAGTTTCGTAAAATGCAACCTCACATCATCATTACCCTTTTGAGTCACTACAAGTGACATCACTCCTTAGTACAGTTGACCCATGAACAATGCAGGGGTTAGGGGCATTGACTACTGTGTATAACAGTAGTCTGTGTATAACAGTTGTGTATAAAATCTGTGTATAACAGTTGATTCCCCCTACACTTAAATACTAATAGACTACTATTGACTGGAAGCCTCACCAATAACGATCAATTAACACATATTTTGTATGTTGCATTATATACTATATTCTTACAATAAAGTAAGCTAGAGGAAAAAAATTAAGAAAATGCATTTACAGTATAGTACTGTATTTATCGAAAAAAATCCGCATGTAAGTGGACCCACCCATTTCAAACCCGCTTTGTTTGAAGGTCAACCATAGTAGTATGCCTTTACCTCATCCCTAAAATGGAGATAATTTTGTTCTTGATTAACTTAGGTTGCTTTGAGGCACTTCTTTGTGAATGTCTTTTACACTGACATGGGCCTATACAGAAATATACTGTTCGTCCTTGCCCCTTAAAACAGTCCGTTTGCATTACAGCAAGGCACTAATGAGTATTACAGAGTGGTAACCCTTCTGTAAAAAATGTCATTAGAGTTATAAAGAAATGAAAGATGAAGAAAAATAGACTAGTTTAGTTTTATTGTAAAATAAATTTAATATTCTCTCACCACCAATTTGTGAACCTGAAGTAAGGTCACTTTAATAGCTGACCCTGACTCTAATAACCCTAGCCCATCTAAATTAGGTAAGACCTTGGGTCTCTCTGGCTACATTCAAGAGGATGGGACGCCACCACAGAGTCAGTCACTACTGCAGTTGTCCAGTCTTCTTGCTCTGTGCCTGGTGCTGTTGATGCCCCCCTTCTCTGGGCTTCGTTATGCCCACCAGTGCCCTATAGCCATTCACTAAACAATACTGATTCACACGGACGTCCATGCCCTCAGGAGTCTGTGCTCACTACACCAGGGCCCCCTGGCATTCCTTGCTGCTTTCAGTCATTTGTTGCTGCATAACAAACCACCCCAAAACTTAATGGCTTAAGAAAAAAGCATTATCGTGATTTTGCTCCACCTGAAAAGGGAAATGGTCTTTCTTTAATCTTTTCTAATGTTATGATCACATGGCAGTTGCTATTGTTTAGAATTCTTTTGTAAAGCTATTTCATGTATTAGAAGGATTCTGGTCCATTAGAGTTTTTTCCTAGCACTAGTAGACCTAATGTCTTCAATTTAATGGTAGGATAACAAAATTTACAGGTGTCATCTTTAAGTATTTAACTGAGAGGTTTTTTTCTCCCCCCCGTAGGCAAGCCATACTTTTTCTCTTCCTCATAAACTGATTCTAGGATGATTTGATTAAGTTGCCTCTATTTGGTCAATAAGAAAGTGGAATTGATGGGGCGCCTGGGTGGCTCAGTCGTTGAGCGTCTGCCTTCGGCTCAGGTCATGGTCCCAGGGTCCTGGGATCGAGCCCCGCGTCGGGCTCCCTCCTCGGCAGGAGGCCTGCTTCTCCCTCTCTCACTCCCCTTGCTTGTGTTCCTGCTGTCGCTGTCTCTCTCTCTGTCAAATAAATAAATAAATAAATCTTTAAAAAAAAAAAAAGAGTGGAATTGATTAAAGTGAAGAGGAAAATAGGTAATTTGTCAATTCTTAGGTGGTCATGACTCATACTAGTATAGTAGCTAAGTTTTTGCTTACTAAGAAGGTTACTTTGATTGTTAAAGAAGAAATCTCTTATGAAACATCCTTATTTAACAGGTTTAAACATTTGGGTGGAAAAGAATATAATTTTCTAGAAGTGATTTTTTTTTTTTCTGAGTGACAAATATGGGCGCACAATTTATGATACTGTTTCTACCAAACAGTACTTGGAGTTTTCATTTTGTGAATCTTGTTTCTCTGTAGCTGGTATGTGTGTGTATGTGTTTTAAAAAGAAATTTTTGGAATTTGCCCATCTTCTCTTTCATATCCCTTCCCTGAGGAAAGCTACGTGGTATTTAAAGTATAGTTCAGTGTGCTGCTATGGAAACTAAAAAAAAATAATAAGGGAAATAGATACATACTAAATCTTTGGCCATCAGTCAATAACAAAAACATTCTGTGAAAAGAGTTTTTTTAATGAAGCAGATACATTTTAAACAAGTTGAGTATAAATGTTCTTCACAAAATAGGGATGAATCAGAAATGAGGAAAACTACCAATCCAAATGAATATAATGACATTGGGAAATATGAGTATTTGTATATGTATGTTGACATTAAGACTTCTGCTACTGAAGGAAATTAGACTTCTCTCCCACTGCTTTTTTGACTTTATGGTTTAATAAATTATGATAAATAATGTGTGTCAAATTGAGAATTAAAATTGCTGATACATTATGTTTAAGTGATAATTATACTTAACCCACCAGCAAAAAAATTCTACTGCTGTCATAATTTTCTTTTTTTTTTTAAGATTTTATTTATTTATTTGAGAGAGCAACAGAGAGAGCAGGGAGAGGGACAAGCAGACTCCCTGCTGAGCTGGGAACCAGACTGGGGGGCCTAATCCCAGGACCTTAAGATCATGACTTGAGCTGAAGTCAGATGCTTCATCAACTGAGCCACCCAGGTGTAATAATTTTTTAATCTGAAATGGCCATTGATTTTTTTTTAAAGCCATAAAAGAAAATGATACAGTCATCAGATTGAATAGCACTATATCACTTTCTTCTGTCACTTTTTCATTTTCTGGCCTCAGCTTGAGCTGTATTTGTATTTTAGACTGCGTACAAAAGATTCCATTCTGCCTTTTTGTGTACAGTCAAGAGGTTTTTTATTTTTATTCTTTCTGCAAATATTTATTGAGTACCTACCATGTATCAGAGTGTTCTAGGCCTTGGGGATGAAGAGCTAAACTCGGCAGTTTTTGTCCTAAAGTAATGCCGAACACACAGACAGCAGGAGGGAAAGTCTGTGAACATACTATTGTGGAACAATCATGTGGTATTTGTGGACTATGTACCATGTGCCTGGCATTGTCCTGTGGCGTATCTTATTTAATCCTCCCAAGGTAGTCACTGTTCTATCTTACAGAGAAGCCAACAGGCACAGGAAAGTTCATAATTTACCAAAAGTCACACTGTTAGTAGTGCCAAATCAAGCATGCACAAGATGCTGTGAGAACGGGGAGGGGGGGTCCTCCCCTAGAGGAGGCAAGGACATCTTCTGGGAGGAAATAGTCTTTCAGTTCCCTCTTTGAAGTGATCCTCCCTGTGAAGAGGCCCCAGTCAGAGGGGAAAAGTATGCCAAGGCATAGAAACAAAACGACGTGACTGTCTTGAGGGCAGCAAGCAGGTAGTTCGATATCATTGGAGCACAGAGTTGCCAAAGATGAGACGAGAGAAGTGAAAAGACTTACAGCAATTCGATCTAACCTTGGATAGCCTGATGAGGAGTTGTTTCTTTATTGCAAGGAAAAGCAGTAAAAGATTTTAAGTAATGATATTAACAGGGAGCCTGGAGAAAGTGAGGAGGACAGGTGTTCCCCAGGAAAAATAAAATGGGTCAGAATTAAGGCTGAGGTAGGTGTTTGGGACATGGCAACAGATACAAGAGACATTTGGGGGGTGGAATTTGACAAAACGAGGAGGAAGGAATTTCAGATATCTAGCTTGGATTACTTGAGTGGGAGGTGTCACCATTTTGTGAGATGGGAAACATGAGAAAGAACAGGAAACAGTAAGCTTGAGCAACAGCAGCAGCACCTGCAAGGTGTTGAATTAAGAAGGGCGGTCAGAGCACTTTAGACAGGGAAGGAGTGCGGAGGTAGATGGGATGTTATTGGCAATGCTCTCGTTTTAATTTGGGGGTTGGGTTCACATGCATTGTTGGACTTCAGACTTGCATATATATTATATATACTCTAGTATAGGTCAAATATTACATAGTAAATTTTAAAAGTAGTATTTGGTAAAACTGCTCTAGAAAAAAAATAATACTTCAAAATTTGGGAAAAATGTCCCAATTCTCCTTATATGCATTAGAGTTTAGTCAAATGCCACTAAAGCCAAGACCATTTGATTTACCTAGACCTTTCTCCACACATTAAAATTTAAAACTAAGAAACAAAAGAACCATGGGATCAATGGCCAGCAGAAGGAACTATCCTCTGTGATTTTGTGGTAGTTATCATTGTCAGGTCAATCTCCATGACTGTCTTTTTTTTTTTTTAATTTTATTTATTTGAGGGGGGAAGGGGCAGAGAGAGAGGGAGAGAAACCCAATCAGACTCCACACTTGATCCCAGAACCCCAAGATCAGACCTGAGCTGAAACCAAGAGTGGGACACTCAACCAACTTTGCCACCCACACACCCCAATGACTGTCTTACTTTTAACAAATACAAGGAAGATTGAAAGGGATACTTGAAAAAAAATAAAACTTTCCTTTTAAAATTGCTTACATTTAGTGCGCTTGGATGGCTTAGTTGGTTAAGCGACTGCCTTCGACTCAGGTCATGATCCTGGAGTCCCAGGAGACCCGCATCGGGCTCCCTGCTCAGCAGGGAGTCTGCTTCTCCCTCTGACCCTCCCATCTCTCATGCTCTCTCTCTTTCTCTCATTCTCCCTCTCTCAAATAAGTAAATAAAATCTTAAAAAAAAAAATAAAATTGCTTACGTTTATTAAGGGACCTGCTTTATCATGTTATATTTCTGTTAAAAGATAAAGCATCTTGTTTGGGTAGTTTCCATTTAGTCTCAGGGTGACTTGGGAATTTTTAATAGGGTAGTTAGGAAAGGCCTTGGTGAGTAGTTGACATTTATTTTAGCAAAGACTTGAAGGAGGTGAGGACAAGAGCCATTCTGATCCTGGGGAAGAGCTTCTCAGGAAGAGAGTTGACTCAGTACCAGCCCCAAGCTAGAGTTGTGCTCAGCAAAAGGTGAGTGTGGCAGGGCAGAGCCCTATTGCAGCAAGAGATGGAGGCCATTGTTAAGGACACTGGAATTTATTCTGAGGGGGGCAGGAAGCCATTGAGGGGGTTATGAGCACAGGAGTGACATTATCAGATCTTATTTTAAAGATTTTATTTATTTGAGAGATAGAGCACATGAAGGCGGGTGCAGAGGGAGAGGGAGAAGCGGACTCCCTGCTGTGCAGGGAGCCCAGTGCAGGACTTGATCCCAGGACCCTGGGATCATGACCTGAGCTGACGGCAAATGAGTAACCAACTGAGCCACCCAGGCGCCCCCAGATCTTATTTTAAAAGATTTCTCTACCATGGTAAATCGACTGTAAAGGGGCAAGGATGGAAGTTTGATCATTAGGAGACTATGTTAATAAACCCGTGAGAGATGGGTGGTTACTTGGACCAGGTTGGTAGCAGTCATCAGATTCTAGATTTAAAGACACAACCCAAAGGATTGCTTGACAGATTAGCTGCGGATGTTCAAAGTGATGAAATTGAGTTCACTTAAGGAATGAATATACCTAGAGAAGTGAAGAAAATTGACAAGTTATCTCTAAAACAAAGATGGAAATGCAAAGGACCAAGGGTAGCCAAGACAGTCTTGAACTAAAAGAGCAAAGAGCAAAAATTGTGAGATGACATACATGATCAGATATTAATAGTGGGATGAGTTAATCAGGTATCAAGATTCCAAAGCTACAGTAATTAAGACAATGGAATGTTGTGGCAAATATCGGCCAATGAAAGAACATAGGATCTAGAAAGAGTCCCATACATAGGTAGATGCTTATTTTGTGACAAAGTGGCACCACAGAGCAGTGGGGAAAGGTTTTTATTTTCAGTAATGGTCCTGTGCCAATTGGATATCATATGTCCATATAATCATAGCCCCAAACTCAGACCATACACAAAATTTCCAGTTTCAATACAGGTAAAAAGTAAAACAAAGTTTCTAGAAGATAATATAAAAAAATATCCTTACAACTTGGAAATAAGGAAAAGTAATCAAATGGCACAAAAAGCATGAGTCATAAAGGAAAAGACTGAGAATGATAAACTAGACTAAAACAGTTTTCATGAAAAGGCATGATTAAGAGTGAAAATAAAGGGCAGAGTGGGAAAAAATATTTGTAACATACGAAGGCTCATAATCAGACTATATGAAGGAAAATGGACAAGGGACTTCACACCAAGGGGAAGGAGGACACATGCAAATAGCCAATAAACATAGATAAAGGTGCCCTCACTTGTCTTTCTGGAGTAGTGGCAATATTATGTAATGCTGAACCACATTTCCATCCTCCTCATATATATTTGGGGGAAAAAAATCGAGCTTCCTGGGTCTTTATTTGTATTACTAAATCTTTAGGATTGAATAGGAATTCAGACTGTTCAAATTATACTAAAACGGCTATTTAGAGAAAATATAAACTATTCTTGAACATGAGATTACTGTTTCAAGAAGAGTTCTCCTACCATGAGCATCAGCAATACTAGGCGCACTCCTGCCTAAACCTTTTGTTATTAATTGATGCTTTGGCCTTGCTCTTCAGCCCTGGGGGTATGAGGGGCCAGGTAAGAAGAAACCAACATGAAAACGAACATTTCCTATCTTAAAGGAATTATCTCTGGGGAAGAAGAATGCAGAGACTATTCTATACACAAAATGCATATTTTCTTATAATGTTTCGAAATTTGTCTTTTTTTCAAGAATGTAACCTAAAGGTAGAGGCTGCCCTGAGTGGCAGTTATTAATGGTCACAGAAGGAAGGTTTTCATGAGATGGCCCCGGGATCCAAGGTAACCAGCGTGTGATTAGTGGGGACTGGAAGTGATAAGGATAGAAAAGCATCTGTGTTTAGAATGCTCCAATGAGCAATCCGCACTCTCCTGAGATGACCCTTTACTGTTGCTAGGCACTCATTTCTGTTTCTGGAGTGGGTGGTAACATTATGTAATGCTGAACCGCATTTCTATCATCTTTATAAATCTTTGGGAAAAGAATTAGAGCTTCCAAGTGGGTTTTTTTATATATATATATACTATTAAATTTTAAGATTGACTAGAAATTGAAATTGTTCAAATTTGGCCTAAAATTTGAATGGTTGTACATTTCAAGAAAAAAAAAGTCTACCCCTGAACATGAGATTACTATTTTAAGCTCTTTTACCATAAGCATCAAATAATGTTAGGTACTCTCAAGTATAAGCAGTTTAGGTGATTAATTTACATAATTCACATCAGGTACAAGGAACTCCCATCTCTTAGCTAGATCTTCCAGCCCCAGAAGTGCCTGATAGAGACTGGTTTCCTTTCTCCTTATGGATTGTTCTGATCTTTTCAGAGCAAAGCCTCTGTAAATTTAAACAGCAGTTTAGAGTTTCATTTTGAGCAGCCTGGTAGACAAAAATGTAACTATGATGGGCCCTCATATTGAAAATATGAAAAAAGGCTAGATAAAATATTTTATGATATGTTTTTAAAAGTACCAGTGATGAAAGCTATTAAAGTCATGAGTATTCTTATAAATAAGATGAAAATACTAGCTAGCAATATGATCAATCAAAAACTTTAAAACCTATCAATATTATGTAAAGAAAATAGTATTGGGGGCACCTGGATGGCTCAGTTGTTAAGCATCTGCCTTCGGCTCAGGTCATGATCCCAGGGTCCTGGGATCAAGCCCCACATCGGGCTCCCTGCTCTGCAGGAAGCCTGCTTCTCCCTCTTCTACTCCCCCTCTTGTGTTCCCGCTCTCGCTGTGTCTCTCTCTGTCAAATAAATAAATAAAATCTTAAAAAAAAAAAGTATTGTTTTATATAATGGCTGGAAATTAGAAATGTCTGATGGTGATCTCCTCTAACAGTCAAAAAAATGCCTTTGGAGTTATTTAAAAGAAAACAGAATATACCACTGAAGGGTCCCTGGGTGGCTCAGTCGGTTGAGCGTCTGCCTTCGGCTTAGGTCATGATCTCAGGATCCTGGGATTGAGCCCTGCATTGGGCTCCCTGCTCGGCAGGGAGTCTTCTTCTCCCTCTCCCTCTGCCCACCCCGCCCCGAGCACTCTGTCTCTCAAATAAATTTTTAAAATCTTTTTAAACACACCCACACATACCCACCCACCCACCACTGAGGTGACTAGGAAGTATAGACTGCTCACAGGCCAAAAGCCCATCAAGGCCTCTATCAGTCTCTATCAAGCACTTTTGGGGCTAGAAGATAGAGCTGAAGATGGGAGTTCCTTGTACCTGATATGAATTATGTAAATTAATCACCTAAACTGCTTATACTTGAGAGTACCTAACATTATTTGATGCTTATGGTAAAAGAGCTTAAAATAGTAAACTCATGTTCTGTTGGGAACATAAGAATCTCGTGTTCATATTGGGACCAAAACTAACACCCAATGTAGGCAGTCTAATACCATAAAGCTAGAAACCAAGAATTAGAGAATTAGGTCTCAATCCTTCCATAGAAAGAAAAAAGAGAGAGAACACAAGTAGAACAAATAGTACAGAAGAAGATGTTAGATTTAAGCATAAATCAGAATTACAATAAACATACATAAACTAATAATTCTAATTAAAAGACAGACTTCAGACAGCATAATAAATCTGGTTACATATTTACAAGAGAATGTATTTAGGCAAAAATGGGCTAAACTACAAGAACAGATAAATCCACAATTATGGTAGGAACTTTTTAATATAAAATATTTTAAATATTTCTGACTTTAGTTGTTACTATTCCTCTTCTGTGTTTTTCTTTAGGAAGATGGAGTTTGTAAATTCAGTTTTAGGTAATCCAGTTTTGTACATAATTACAATCTTTTATATAACTGAAACGTAACCCCTTGAGAAATAAAGAACGTAATGAAAATACTTCTAAAATGCATTTCATTGTTCCCTACCTTCTTTGTAAAATTATTTCATTGTTTTTATAGAAAAATTTAAAGCTACAGAAAATTTGAAAGAGCATAAGGAATGCCCATTTACCCTTCACCTAGAATCACTTACTGGTTTGTTTTTTGGTTTTTGTTTTTAATATTTACTTGAGAGAGAGAGCGCACATGTGAGCAGGGGGAAAGGGAGAGAGAGGATCTCAAGCAGACTCCCCACTGAGTATGGAGCCACCTGCAGGGCTCAATCTCAAGACCCTGAGATCATGACCTGAGCTGAAATGAAGAGTCCGCTGCTTAACAGACTGAGCCACCCAGGGGCCCCTAGAATCACTGATTGTTAACAATTTGTCATAGTTGCTTTATTTCTTTCTTCCTCTTTCCTCCCTTAACCCCTCCCCTTCTCTCACTGTAATTCTGTGGTAGCAACAGGTTTTTGTTACTCTTGGTTTTACTGAACCTTTAAAAGTTGCTTCAACAAATGGTGATGTAACAATTACATGTCCTTGTGGGGGGAAAAAAAAAGCTGAAGAAAGACCTTATGCCTTCCACAAAAATGACTTCAAAAATGGATCACAGACCTGAAAGTAAAATGTAAAACTTTTATACAACTTCCAAAAGAAAATATAAGAGAAAATCTAGGTGCCCTTGGGTTTGATGAATTTTTAGATACAACACCAAAAGCATAGTCCATGAAAGAAAAAAATAAATTGGACTAAAAACCTGCTCTGCTAAGGACACCGTTAAAAGAATAAAAAGACAAACCACAGACTGAGAGAAAAATGTATGCGAGGAACACTTAAAACTTAACAAGGAAATAAATAACCCAAATTAAAAATGGGCAAAAGAACTGAACAGATACCTCACCAAAAGAAGATATACAGATGGCAAATGCACATGTGAAAAGACACACTCTACATCCCATATGTCATTAGGGAAATGGAAATTAAAACAATGAGATACTACTACACACCTATTAGAATATCTAAAATCGTGAAAGTTGACAGCACCGGTTGCTGGCAGGATGCAAAACAAAAACTCCCATCCATTGCTGGTGAGAATGCAAAATGGTACAGCCACTTTGGAAGACAGTTTGGCTATGAAAAAGCTAAACATAATCTTACCATAGAATCTAGCAGTAATGCTCATACAGATCTATCCAACTGAATTGAAAACTTAGGTCCACACAAAAACCAAATGCGAATGCTCATAGAAGAATGCTCATAGTAGACCAAATGCTGGAAGCAATTAGGATGTTCTTTGCCAGGTGAATGGATGAACAAACTGGGATATCCGTACAACAGAACACTACAAGGTTAAAAAGAAATGAGCTTATCACGCCACACAAAGACATGGATGAATCTTAAATGAATACTGCTAAGTGAAAGAGGCAAGTCTGAAAAGACTAAATACCATATGATTCCATTTGTATGACATTCTGGAAAAGGCAAAACTATAGAGATTTTAGACAGCAGTGGTTGTCAGGCATTGGAGGGAGTGTGTTAAATAGATGACTCCCAAGGGTTTTAATAGGGCAGTAGAACTTTTACATACATGACATTATACATTTGTCAAAACTCATACAACTTTACAGCACAAAGAAACCTTAATGCAAATTTTAGAATATCATTTTAGGAGACTGAGGAATTGGGATGGGATGCTAAATGTGACAAAATAATCTATATAAATGTATTACACAACTTTGTTGAAGGGAGTGGAGGAGAGAGGTGCTGATCTAAGTAACTTGGGAAATAATTGGAGGCTGTAAAAATAAAGTAAAAAAGAACTGTAAGTGGCACTGTACTCTAGTTGATCAAGTTGTATCCCATGAAAGTACGGGTTAATTTTGAAACCATTATGCATGTTTACTGGAATTAAACCATTAAATATTTCTCCCTGTTGGAATGGATGGTGACAGATAAGCGCAGGGAGGACCATGTGGAGAAGCGGAAAGATGAGGGAGGGAGGCATGCAGGCTGGAAGCACACACTCCCCAGACTGAAGCAGAAATACATGAGGCGTATTTAGGAAACCATGTTGGAACATGTGGTTTATATAAGGCAGTGGTTTTCAAATTATGTTCTGATGAGCCCCTTCAGAGGCTGGTGGGCAAGGGGGTAAGGAGGCCAGCTATTGACGTCTTTAAGCAAGGCAGTGCAGCAGGTATATTAGGAAGATTGATCTGACATTGGAGCCAGAGGCTTGTGTTAGGAAATTATTCAGTAAGTCAGATGAGATGCATGAGCCTAAAGGTATCACTGACCACTACTGGTTTGAAAATAGGTGATGAAGATGGATGCTTGGACTCTCACCAAGGAAAAACCAACAGGACTGGGTTACAGATTGGATGGAAAGGAAGGAGGAGTCAAAGATCCATGATAGAAATGGGTAAAGGTGGGGAAGGGGGAGCGCCTGGGTGGCTCAATTGGTTAAGCATCCAACTCTTGGTTTCAGCTCAGGCATGCTCTCACAATCGTGAGATCAAGCCCCATGTTGGGCTCTGTGCTAAGCACAGAGTCACTTGAGATTCTCTCTCCTTCTCCCTCTGTCCTTCCTGCTTGGGCTCTTGTGCATGCTCTCTCTCACTCTCTCTCTCTCTCTCAAATAAATAAATCTTAAAAAAAAAAAAAGAAAGAAATGGGTAAAAGGGGTCAAAAGGTACAATTTTCCAGTTATAAAATAGTCATGAGGATATAAATATACAGCATGCTGACTATAGTTAATAATACTGTATTGCATATTTGAAAGTTGTTAAGTGTAGATCTAAAAAGTTCCCATCACATGAAAAAAAATTTGTAACTATGTATTGTGTTAATTAGACTTCCTGTGATCATTTTGCAATATATGCAAGTATCAAGTTGTTATGTTGTATATCTGAAACTATTATGTTTTAGATAAATTACACCTCAGTTTTTTTTAAAAAAAGGAAAGAAGCATTTAAAAAAAAAGGAAAAATACTATCTTGCTACCAAATCTGGACAGACCAAGTGAGCTGAACCACTCCAGACTAACAATATAAAGAGACTTTTTCATGGCAACTTAATACAAAATGTCTTTTAAGTTCTTCAGCTTTGCAAAAGAACATCATCATCATAATTATAATTTACGGAATAAAATAAGGATTTTAAAAGTTTTGTTTTTTTTAAGAACTTTGTGTTGAATTTAAATGCAGTGGTACTGGGTTGTAAGGCATATGGAAGATAATACATTGATTATATCCAAATTCTAAAGGGAAATACAAAGTGGACTGAAATTAACTCGAATATGTAAACTAGCACTATGATGACTAACTGCGGGATTTGTACCTTATGTCAGCAGTGGGGATGAACACAGCAGACCTGGAAACTGTTTTGGTTGACACCTCACTTCTTAAGGTTTGTTGCTTTCTCAGAACTCACTAGGCTGGATGACCCTTGTGCCTTTTAGGGGTTGCCATGTGTTAAATCATAAAGCCCTGGGTTCTGTGGCTAGGCTATATCCAGAGTCTGTGGATTGGCTTCTGCTAAAATAGCCTTCACAGGGTAGTGTTGTTAGATACGGCAGAAATTGTTAATAATGTGGCTTCCAGTGGTGAAGATAAATCCCCAGCAGAAGACTTGGTATTCCTTTGAGCTGGTGACATCAGCCTCAAACCCAGGGTTCATCTTTGTGAGTGATAACAAAATCACCAGGGATTTATTGCCCATTCCCCCACCACGAGAAATTAAATAAACTGTAAATGAACTAAAAAGAGCTGTTTACTTGCTCTCACTATAAGAAAAGGTAAAAAAAAAAAAAATACAAAAATACAAATGCAAATTTATTTAATATAAAGTTTCACAAACATGTTCATGTTAACAAAATTCATAAACAAAATCAAAAGATAATATACTAGAAAAATATTGGTTAAGATATAAAATAGACAACGAGGGCCTAGAATCAATAATACTCTAGTAAGGGGGCGCCTGGGTGGCTCAGGTAAGTGTCTGCTTTTGGCTCAGATTCTGATCTCAGGGTCCTGGGATTGAGCTCTGCTGTGGGCTCCCTGCTCAGTGAGGAGTCTGCTTCTCCCTCTCCCTCTGCTCCTCCTCCCACTTGTGTGCTCTCACTCTCTCTCTCTCTCAAATAAATAAAATCTTAAAAAAAAAAAAAAATGAGAGGGCGCCTGAGTGGCTCAGTTGGTTAAGCGACTGCCTTCGGCTCAGGTCATGATCCTGGAGTCCCGGGATCGAGTCCCACATCGGGCTCCTTGCTCGGCGGGGAGTCTGTTTCTCCCTCTGCCCTTCCCCCCTCTCATGCTCTCTCTCTCTAATAAATAAGTAAATAAATCTTTAAAAAAAAAATGAGAATAATACTCTAGTAGTAGCATGCCCACCACCCAGATCTTAGTTTCACAAAAATTTCCAGTAAAAGGAACCAGGGCTCCTTGGCAAAACTGCTGATTTTAGGAATGGGACAAAAAGTATACAGGATGAGCCTGGACCATCTTGTAGTGCCAGAAAGTAACGAAGTGCTCAAAAAAGATAAAAATAAAAACAATGGTGGTGTATGTCAAAGGGACATAGGAGCCAACTGAAAGAGATCCCAATGACCAAATCTCGAACAATTTGAACAACAAAATAAAACACTATTGTAATAGAACCCAAAGTGTACAATAAATACCCATGAGTTCATACTGATATAAATAATGATTGAATAAATGAATGGGGGAAATAGAAAATGTCCCATGCAGGAGAATTCTCAATAATGTATGTAGATACTCTGCCCTCAAGGTGGTAGAACATAACTTGCCACTCCATAAGCAGGTTGTATATAGTGATTTTCTTCCAAAAAATATGGTATTGGAAGTGGGGCAGGGTTTCAGGGGGGTGTTTAGTAACTTTCCTGACAAACACTGCTGCAATCAAGTGATCAAGGTTAACGTCATAAGTGATGAAGTCATGCTAATTGAACATATTCTTTTTTTTTTTTTTAAGATTTTATTTATTTATTTGACAGAGAGAGACAGAGAGGGAACACAAGCAGGGGGAGTGGGAGAGGGAGAAGCAGGCTTCCCGCCGAGCAGGGAGCCCTATGTGAGGCTCGATCCCAGGACCCTGGGATCATGACCTGAGCCGAAGGCAGACGCTTAACTACTGAGCCACCCAGGCGCCCCTAATTGAACATATTCTTGATACGTGATGAAGATGTCATACCATGTTTGTGATAAACCCACCAAAAACCCTTATCCCCAATCAAATTCTGACAAAAACAAAGGAAAAATCCCAACTGACAGTCATTCTAAAAAATACTTGACCAGCACTCCTAACTATCAAGTCATCAAAAATAAGAAAGACTTGAGAAACTTTCTGAGGAGCTAGGGAGACATGATGATTAAATGTAATGTGGTAAATGGGGTGGGATCCCAGATGGTATCCTAGACTAGATAGATATAGAAACTAAGCAAATCTGAATGAAGTATGGACTTTAATTAATACTAGTGTATTATTAATGGTTCATCAATTGTGCAAATGTTCCATTCTAATATAAGATTCTAATAGGGGAAACTGCGTGTGTGATAGATGGGAACTATCTATACTATCGTCACAATTTTTCTGTAAATCTAAATCTATATTAAAATTAAAAATTTTTAGGGTGCCTTAGTGGCTCAATCGTTAAGTGTCTGCCTTCGGCTCAGGTCATGATCCCGGGGTCCTGGGATCGAGCCCCGCATCGGGCTCCCTGCTCCGGGGGAAGCCTGCTTCTCCCTCTCCCACTCCCCCTGCTTGTGTTCCCTCTCTCACTGTGTCTCTCTCTCTCTCTGTCAAATAAATAAATAAATAAATCTTTTTAAAAAAAATTTTTTTTAGAAAGTTGAAGACATTGTGACACTCAGTCCTAATTATTAGGTCTCCTAAACAAGGGCATTCTTCTATATAGCCCAGGACTAATATCACCTAAAAAATATAACATTGATGAGATATTAACACCTAAAGTACAGTTCATATTCAGATTGCTCAAGTTGCCCTAATAATTCCTCCTGTAGCTGCCCTGTTGTTCTTAATGCAGAAGCCAATCAAAGATGACACATTGCATTCGTCATTTCTCTTCAGTCTCCTTAACATACAACATTCCCTTGAGGAGGAATTGTAACACCCCTTTCTTTAGAATGGCTAGATCAACTGCCCTTTGTTTAATCACTTGGGTATGTTTTTTTTAAGGAGGGAAATCAGCAAAGTCACAGTTGGTAGAGACTATACCATTTCTCAAAAATGGCAGTAGGGTCATCCAAAACTGCTTTTTGTGAAACAACGTCTGATGTTTCAAAAGAGGCCGAGGGCTTGGTAGTACCATCCAGCCAGCATGCTGGTTTTGTGCTGTAATTACTGATGTCAGGATTAAATTAGGTGGTGGTGTAGTTCTTGTGGCACATGTTTGCTTTCCTTTTCTGTTGGTGAGTTGCCCAAGATAGTATAAAGTTCCCCCTCTAATATTCCTATACAAAAAAAGGGCTTAGACATTCTCTAATCAGTTGACCACCCAAGAGAGAACATAAAAAAATCATTTTTAATTCTTTTACGTTTAAATTACAAAAATAACCGGAACATTAAAATTTCTATTAATTGTTTGCTATAAAAAATAAGGAGACCAAACCTTTCAACCTCATTAATGAGCGGTCGTACCATGTAGGGTGCCCCTAAAAAGAGGGAGACTGTTCTAGCTCTAGGGTAAGGCATGAGGGGGGAAAAAATCACTAAGTTGGAGATACCGTAGGTACTAGAAAGATTTGAACAAATGAAGTGAAGTGGTTTAAGAAATATGAAAGTGGAATGCTTTGATTTCCAAATCATTGCAAATTTAGTTTTAATTAAAAAGCAATGGAGAGGGGCGCCTGGGTGGCTCAGTCGTTAAGCGTCTGCCTTCAGCTCAGGTCATGGTCCCAGGGTCCTGGGATATAGCCCCACATTGGGCTCCCTGCTCTGCAGGAAGCCTGCTTCTCCCTCTCCCACTCCCCCTGCTTGTGTTCCCTCTCTCGCTGTGTCTCTCTCTATCAAGAAATAAATAAAATCTTTACAAAAAAAGAAAAAAAGCAATGGAGAGTTCACAGATGTATCCTTAGTGCTAGAAGATGCAGTGCCTAGTACATAGTATGTCATCAGTGATACCTGGTCTTGTGCACTGGAGAGGAATTAAGATGATTTTAAAGCAGAATATTAAATTCCCATTAGGGTGGGTGGGGCCTGGAAGAGTTGACAACATTCATCTGTGAGGTGAGTGGAGTTGACTGCCATGCAACCCAAGCCACACGGAAGCGTCCGATGGGAGGACTTGGCAGCACTTTTAGATCTGCATTCAGTTCAGGGAAGTTCGCTTCATAGTCATGTGGTACCCAATGAACTGCACAAACCAAGACAGAGTCCAGATTTATGGCTTTCTTTACTCATTTGTAGAGGCATGTATTTTAAAAGAGAAAAATTTCCCAGCATTTTCAAAAGTGGTTTGTGTGTTATTTTTTCTTCCCCAGAAGCTTTTTTTTAAACCTTAGATTGCAACTAAACTCTTGTTATCTTTAATGTCCACGGAGTTTTAATGCTACGTTTGGGTTTCAACATATCCTGTGCTGAAGAGGCTAAATGAAAAAAGCAGTTCTCTGAGTTCAGAGTTAACTCAGGAGTCTGGGGTTGGTCAGATGGTCGAGAGTAATTCTTAACCCCATTTAGTATAGGCACCTAACCAGTTTCATAGAAATTGGAGAGCATGTAAATGTTGCCTAAAGATGGTGGTATTCCTCCATGTAGACTTTGTGCACAATCAAAAAATGGGTCTCAGACATCTTTTTACACATGACAGTAGTGTATTGGCAGGTCCCAATTACTTAGGTAACTTCTGAATATTGCTTGCAATGGGTTATACATTATATGAAGTACAAAGTGTTGTTTGCTCTAAAAGGAAGAGCACAACTCTTAAAATTAGAAGTTTTGTGCTTATTATGTTTTGGCTTTGACGCTTGCTGGATGCTTAATTCAGAAGTTCCTTAATGTCTCTGAGCCTTCTGTTTATCATCTAGGAGTTGATTTGTAGTGAGTGACACCAGGTAAACTGGGGAATGCTGGAGATTGGTTCACATAACTAACAGATGATGGTCCCCACATTCTGTGGAACTCTGCCCACAGGATGCAAGGTTACTTGAGGGCTGCAAGGGTTTCCAGCCCCTGGTTCTGTAATGTACTCTGTTGAGTTCAGCATAGTTTTTCAACATTTTTCTTTCGTTAGGGTCTAGCACGTAGTAGGCCCTAGTGGTGGGGGATGGGGGTGGCTAGGGGAGAGAGTGAGAGGATGAAGTACAAGTCTGATCTGCTGTGGACCAATTTCTTTCCCCACTGTTATCTTCAGCTCTCCTTTTAGAGTAGAAATGAGAAGCTCTGCAGTAAAATTAGAAGTTCGGCTCTGACAACATGAAAATTCCAAGCTTCCTAGTGCTTGATGACTATAATTAAAACATGCATAAGGTCTTTCAAAGGAATTTTTACTGTCTTTAGCTCTCCTTGGCAGTTTTAAACTTGTGTCATTGGTTACAGAATTCAGGATTTCGGGTTTTCTCATGGGTTTGACTTTTTTGTTTCTGTATGTAATTTTCATAATTTTCTTCAAGACTGTCGTTACCTGATGGCCACTTCACTGTTGTATTACGGAATGGGAATTCTCTACTAGCAGAAATTCTTAGCAACAGATCTTTCTCAAAATTTGTGGAGGACGGAAGTTATGTATTATTTTGGCAGTGATCATGTGCAAAATTCAGCTCCACAATGGCAGCTTAATCAGCGGCATAATGACTCAAGTAGGAAGAATATACACAGGTACAGTGTGTTATTATTGGGCCTTGCACTAGTTGCAATCATTTGGCCTTAAACAGGCATAAATTCATTATTTTCAAAGATTAAACTTAAATATTTTAATATTTATTAGATATTAAATTTTAGTGTATTATAACTCTCTTTTCCTTACAATCTCTTATATTTTAGTGTCTGAGCAAGGATAGATTTTTGGTAAAAGTTAAGATAACCTATTGTTATTTTCACATTTCTTTAAAAAATTCAGTTAGACCGAAACCAGCATACGATACTGACAGCACATTGCTTAATCACAATCAGTTTTAATCCAAAACCAAACTAAGAATATTGTCACACTTTAGGTTTGCTGAAGATGCAGAACTCAGAAATTCAAATTCTTGGACCCCCACTTCCAAAGATTCTCATTCCCAATTGGTTCTTATACATAGACACATTTGGGAGCTAAACCATTTGTAGAGGATGCTTTTCAAATAGTTCGGAAGGAGGCGTGCCTGGGTGGCTCAGTCAGTTAAGAGTCCAACTCTTGGGCGCCTGGGTGGCTCAGTTGGTTAAGCGACTGCCTTCGGCTCAGGTCATGATCCTGGAGTCCCGGGATCGAGTTCCGTGTCGGGCTCCCTGCTCAGCAGGGAGTCTGCCTCTCTCTCTGACCCTCCCCCCTCTCATGCTCTCTATCTCATTCTCTCTCTCATATAAATAAATAAAATCTTTAAAAAAAAAAAAGAGTCCAACTCTTGGTTTTTGGCTCAGGTCATGATCTTGGGGTCCTGGGATCGAGCCCCGCATGGGCTCCGGGCTGAATGTGGAGACTGCTTAAGATTCTCTCCCTCCCTCTCCCACTGCACACCTGCCCCCCTCCATGCACATGCTCTCTCCATCTCTTTCTCCCTCGCAAAAAAAAAAATAATAATAATTCAGAAGGGCTTGAGGATTCCTCAGAGGATTCCACAATCAATGAAATTAAGTTCTGTAAGGACAGCTTGATTATATTTGCCTTTTATTCACATCTGTTTTATTTGAAGTTCCTAAGAAGGCATTGTTGTAAGATACACGGTTTCTAGGATACCTTATCCTTTAAGATTCTGATCCTATTTTGAAAATTCACGAGAGTCTTTGTTAAGATTAGAGACCTAATAAACAGAATTAAAGTGAATTGTGATAAAGGGCAGAAAACGTTTGCCCTTTTTCTCTATCTCACATGGAGCCCTTTATAAACTTGGTTGCCATAATAACCTGCCTTTTTTTGTTCCAGCAAATTCTGTGAATTCCCTGTACATATGGTGTTTCATGGTTTTTCTGATACTCTAGTTTCCCTTGGCTGAAACACATAAGCGCTGGTGTGCTGCTAATGCTTAACTACGGGGGAAAGAGGACTGATTCCTATCATTTGTTAATTTCCCTGATGTAAATTCTCCCCATAGTAATGGCCTATTTCAAGCTACCAATGTGAGGTCACTGAATTTGGAGCTGGGAAGAGCGACCCGCCACAAAGAGCATTTCCACCATATACACACAATAGATGCAAATAACTTCCAAGACCATATAAAATGTAGTAAGATAACTAGAAAATGAGGAGTTTGAAAATTTACTGTTGGCTTTTAATGTTTTATATATTCAAATTATTTTACCATAGAATACCCAAAAAACTATTTCCATGCTTATCTTTGGGGAACTAGAGTGTTTCAAAATTGAGGAAGACTTTTACTTTGCATTTGCATTCTTATGTTCTTTCAGTTAGTTACCTATGTTAAATTTATGAGTAACAACAAAAAAACAGTGTTAAAGAAGCAGCTCTCCAGGTGATTTTGATGTGTGTCTAAGTTGAGGAATCACCAGTGGTTGTTAGCTACTAGCTACCTAAAGTAAAAATGTTTTTCTTGGTTCTCTGGCACCGTTAAGCTGCTTTTGTGCAAAAGAGCAGTGATTACTGTTTTCTAACTATTAATTTATATGCTGTTCCATTCTTTGAAATGATTTGAGAAATCTTTTGCCAAATGTATATGTGAAAATGTAAAGAAAAATAAGAGTTACTGCTAGAAAGAAAATTGCAAAGTAGAAAGTCAGAATTTGTAAATACAAATATGCCAGTCTTAAAGTTCACCATAATTGATAAAGTTGAAGAACAGATTTTGCTTCTGAGCTTCCTGACAATCAGTGGGGGGTGTGGAGAGAGAGGGAATAATGTTTTTATCAGAGGGAAGGAAGGTCATCATTTTCTCAAAGAATGCTAAACATTGCATTGTACTGAGTTCCAAAGTAAATCTCATACGTGAAAATTCATATATAGGGATACTAATAGACAATGCCCTGAACACTATTCCTCTACTATTTATAGCCATGGGATTCCTGTACTTCAAGAAAAAATAAGAATGTGATATTAAAAAGCATCTCAGTTGAAATGATTTTTCTCCTAAAGGAGATAGGTATAACAGTCTAAACTGTTACCCTCCTATTTTTCGTAAAATATAAACAGGTGATCAAGCTTGATTCAAATTTGGAATGACACCACCTAAAGGAATAAAGATTTAGAACAAGGATGACAAACCATGGCAAATAAGCCTACTCAGCTCCTGTCCTTTGTTGGTGTGAGTGAGTTTATGGTGCTGTGTTGAAGAGGATTCTGAGGCCAGTGTCAGCAGAAGGGAGTATAGGAATGACTGGCTATCTGTCTGGGTCACAGGAATGAAGAACAGCAGAGAAACTTCTGCATTTTTGCCATCCTTAGATCAGGCTATCTTATGTAAATTTCACTGGTCTCAGTTTCTAATGTAAAGTGGATTACAGACAAATGGGCTTTATAGTCTTTTTTTTTTTTTTTTAAGATTGTGTTTTTAAGTAATCTCTACATCCAACGTGGAGCTTGAACCCTGAGATCAAGAGTGCCACACTGTACTGACTAAGCCAGCCATTCACCCCCATAGTCTTTGATAAGGGCCTGGAGTGTTGTATTTTGTATTGCTCTTTGAGAGTGTATACAGTATCTATGTTAACTGTCACTGACTCATCCTAACAGCCTCGTCCATTTGTCTTTCATCATTCTGATTTTTGATTCTATAGTTTATTTTGTCATCTTAATATTTGGTATCCCATTTATCTCTAGTCTCATTGAGTTGTTTTTAGTTCTTTAGTCTAATAGAACACTATCATTACTATTTTTTATTTGTTTGGGAGTATGATTCTAAAAGCAGTGGAATAAGGAGAATTTGCCAAGTAATTCCTATAGGAGCATTGTCTTACCCATTAGTATTATATAGTTTAGATTATCGGCAATCAGCTATTTGTTGCATTTACTTTTAACAAACTACGATTTAAATTCTCTTATATTATTAAAGAGGGAATTTATTATCTAAAGACAGTCTTAAGGGAAATTAAAATAGTTCAGAAATGTTAATATCATTAGCTATAATGTTTTGGGATTTTTTTATTTTTTTTTAGTAATGATACACTGCATGATTGTTCTAATCCATATCTTAGAAACACAGTTCATCTGTGTAGTCATGCCTACTATCTGTTTGATTTTTCTAATCCTATTAAAAGTAGTCCTTAAATGAGTATTTCCTTGTAAGAATATAAATTGATGCCACTCTTCTAAAAAACATTTGGTAATGGGGGCGCCTGAGTGGCTCAGTTGGTTAAGCGGCTGCCTTCGGCTCAGGTCATGATCCTGGAGTCCCGGGATCGAGTCCCACATCGCGCTCCCTGCTCAGCGGGGAGTCTACTTCTCCCTCTGACCCTCTCCCCTCTCATGTGATCTCTCTGATCCTCTCTCTCTCAAATAAATAAATAAATAAATAATCTAAAATAAATAAATAAATAAATAGAAATAAAAAACATTTGGTAATGTTAACAAAACCCTTGAAATTTTAAACCCTTTGACCTAGTTAATTCCATTTGTAGGATGTCATTAGAAAACAAACACTGATTTTTAAATGTGGATTTTGGAATGAGAGTGCATGCTTTGAATCCAGAAAATAAACTTACAAGGTGTATGACATTAGTTTAACTTCTGTCAGCCTCAGTCTTCACATCTGTAAAATAGGTATGAAAATAGTACCTATCCCTGGGTATCATTGTGAGAATTAAGTACAGCAATATATGAAAAGTGCTTAATATCCTGCCTCGTATAAATGTCAAAAATTGCTCTTATAAGTAATCATAGAAAGATTGTTCATCATAGCATTCATTAAAATAGTAAACACAGGAAAGGATTTGAATGATTTTCATCCATATGAGGGAATATTATACCCTGCAGTTTTTAAATGACATTCTTTAAGGATTTGTAAAGATGTAAGAAAATGCTCGTTAATATCCCATTTAGTGAAAGGGCAGGAAAATCTATATGCTCTAAGATGTCAGTTAATTATGTTTTAATTATATTTTAATTCTGTTATAAAATATTGTTCCTAAAATATTGTCTTTAAATATGTTAATTATGTTTTAAAATAGTGTGTTTTTTAAGATATTGTAGAAAAAACTGGAAAAGATAATGCCAAAATGTTAAGGATCAATGTTAGCAATTCTTAAAACTGGGTGATAGGTATAGGGGGATTATATTAATACGCTTGTTTCTTTTTTTTTTTTTAAGATTTTATTTATTTATTTGAGAGAGAGAGAATGAGAGACAGAGAGCATGAGAGGGAGGAGGATCAGAGGGAGAAGCAGACTCCCTGCCGAGCAGGGAGCCCGATGCGGGACTCGATCCCGGGACTCCAGGATCATGACCTGAGCCGAAGGCAGTCGCTTAACCAACTGAGCCACCCAGGCGCCCTATGCTTCTGTTTCTATACCGTAGACTAATATTTCATAATCATTTTTTAAAAGAATGGCAATAATAAAAGTTTAAATCCTTACAATTAGTGTTTTGTAACTTGTTTAGATGTAGATTAACCCTTGGTCAGTTTTGTTATTAAACTTTTATTGGTACTTTAAGGTTTTTAAAGGAGTTAAGAGAATGGCAGGTCAGACTTGAGAACATTTGATAAAAATTGTAATATGTATAAATGTATGGAATAGCATTTAACAAAAAAGATGGTTCATTCAGTAATGGAATTACTACTGATTTTGTCATTCTTTTTTTTACTCTTTTACATCTTCTAAAAATTCTAGAGTAAGCTGTGTTTAGAATCTTAATTAGGAAAACCTTTAATCAGTTTTTAATGAAATACTGATAACTTTTATGCATTAAGAACTTTATTACTTCTAGTACTAAAAGCACTCTTACTCATTGCTTCTGAGACTCATCTTTGAACAATACTGTTCTTCTCTAAGACAATTTTGGTGAAGGATAGATTTATGTCTGAACATCTGTCCAGAAAATAGCCATTTCAAGTATTTCTCGTATATAAAATATGATACAAGGGCCATCTCTACTATACATTTGCATAAAATTTCTTTTTAAAGTAGTATAAATTTTTCAGTATAGCCAGTGTACATATAGAAAACTTTACCTTAGTGGGAGGGAAAGGTATTATGAGTATTTTGGCAAAGTTTTCACTCTTTAGGCAGAAAAAAGATTAAGAGGAAATGAGTATCTATTTCTTCTTGCCTCTATAACTGAAACAGTATTCAAATTTATAGGTGAATTTTATTTGTAGCAAACACTTTCTTTACAAACCATGAGTTTATCTTGTAGGTGGCCTTTTAAAATAAACTACTTGATTTTATACACTATGCTCATGCTTTGGCTTTATGCCCGACCTCCCAGATTGCAAACATCCAGAGTAAGACTCAATATTAAAGAAAATAAACCAGAAAAAAAAAAAAATGCCTAGAAAATATTACAGATGTTAGTAATAAATTACTCAGTAATATTCACATTAGAGCAGTAATAAATTATAATAGTGGTGGTCCTTAAAAATTGTCCTACTGTTTATTAAGACATTTAATCTTTCCCATGTTCCAAATGAAATGCATTATTGTTTTCTACTCTTACAAGAGTTAGGTGTTAAGGGATATTGTGTTTATTCATTTGACTGATTCTATTCAATACAGAGGTTAAAAAATAAAGCAAAGAAAGAAGCCAAACCGCACCTATAAGCATAGTATCAACTAGTACCAAATCCTTACTATATGTGAGAAAATTATGTTTTGGAAGTCAGTTACATTAAAAAAATATAATCTAGAATATATTAAAGGCAAAATGATTAATCCTGAAAAATTCTAAAATTCAAAACAATTAGAAGTCTATGGAGAAGTGGTAGATCTTGAAGGAAAAAAGGCATTAATGGAGCAAGAAAAAAAAAAAGGCAAATTGAGGAAACCATGTTGGAACAGATGGCTTACATAAGGAAGAGGTTTTCAAATTATGTTCTGATGGGCCGCCACAGGGGCTGGTCAACAAGGCGGTAAGGAGGCCAGCTATTGAAGTCTTTAAGCAAGGCAGTGCAGCAGGTATATTAGGAAGATTGATTGGATATTGGAGCCAGAGGCTTTTGTTAGGTAATTATACAGTTAAGTCAGAGGAGATGGCATGAGCCTAAATGTATCACTGGCCATGGGTTTGAAAATAAAATAGGAAGATAGATTCTTGGACTCTCACCAAGGAAAAACCAACAGGACTGGGTTAGAGATTGGATAGATAAGTATAGCAGAGGAAGGAGGAGTCAAAAGATCATATAGTGACAGAAATGAAGAGTGTCATGTTGAATTTAAATCCAGTGGTACAAGAGGACATGGGACTATAGAAGATAATCGATTGTATCCAAATTCTAAAGGGAAATACTAAGTGGACTGAAATTAACTCGAATATGTAAACTAGAACTATGACGGCTAACTGTGGGATTTGTACCTTGTGTCAGCAGTGGGGATGAACACGCAGACCTGGAAATTGTGTTTTGGTTATTGCTTTCTCAGAACTCACTAGGCTGGATGACCCCTGTGCCTTTTAGGGGTTGCCATGTGTTAAATCATAAAGCCCTGGGTTCGGGCGCCTGGGTGGCTCAGTCGTTAAGCGTCTGCCTTCGGCTCAGGTCATGATCCCAGGGTCCTGGGATATAGCCCCACATAGGGCTCCCTGCTCGGCGGGAAGCCTGCTTCTCCCTCTCCCACTCCCCCTGCTTGTGTTCCTGCTCTCGCTATCTATCTCTCTTGTCAAATAAACAAATAAAATCTTTTTTAAAAAAATAAATAAAAAAATAAAGCCCTGGGTTCTGTGGCTAGGCTAAAAATCCTATATCCAGAGTCTGTGGATTGGCTTCTGCTAAAGTAGCCTTCACAGGGTAGTGTTGTTAGGTAAGGCAGAGATTGTTAATGTGGCTTCCAGTGGTGAAGATAAATCCCCAGCAGAAGACTTGGTATTCCTTTGAACTGGTGACAACAGCCCCAAACTCAGGGTTCATTTTTGTGAGGAATAACAAAGTCAACAGGTATTTACTATCCCTCCCCCACCAAAAAATAAACTATAAATGAACAAAGAATATAGAAATGTAGATATTCATTCTCAGTGTAAGAAAAAGCTTATTTAATATTAAATACAAACAGCTATTTAATATAAAACTTCATAAATATAGGTATTATGGGCTGAATTGTGTCCCCCAAATTCATATGAAGTCCTAACCCCCAGTACCTCAGAATGTAACTGTATTTGGAGATAAAAGATTAAAGAAAGCGATTAAGGGATGACCATGTGAGGACACAGTGAGAAGGTGACCATTGCAGTCCAAGGAGAAAGGCCTCAAAAGAAACCAAACCGCCAACACCTTGCTCTTGGCCTTCTAGCTTCTAGCTATGAGAAAATAAATATCTACTGCTTAAGCCATCCAGTCTGTGGTATTTTTTTTTTTTCAGGTTTTATTTATAGGGGCCCCTGGGTGGCTCAGTCGGTTAAGCATCTGCCTCCCCTCAGGTCATGATCCCAGGGTTCTGGGATCAAGCCCCACGTCGGGCTCTCTGCTCAGCAGGAGCCTGCTTCTCCCTCTCCCTGCCGTTCCCCCTGCTTGTACTCTCTCTCTCTGTCAAGTAAATAAATAAAATCTTTAAAAAAAAACTTTAAAAAATATTTTATTTATTTACTTGACAGAGAGAATGCACAAGCAGGGGAAGCAGAGGGAGAGAGGGAGGAGCAGGCTCTCCGCTGAGCAGGGAGCCTGATGTGAGGTTCGATCACAGGACCGTGGCCACCCAGCCACCCCTCTGTGGTATTTATTTAATGACAGCCCAGCAAACATAGTTCAACATGTATTTTTAGCAATATGTAAATAATACCAAAACAGTATCAAACAACAATATCAAAACAACTTATAAACAATATCAAAAGATAACAAGAACCTAGACAAAAATTGCTTAATATGCAAAATAGATAAAGAAGGACCTAGAATCTACAACACTCCAGTACCAGCATGTATAGCACCCAGAACTTGGTCTTAAATACCACCCTCCAGTGAAAGGAACCAAGACCCCTTGGAGAAATGACTGATTCTAGGAACGATGCAGGATATACATTGGATGAGTCTGGAGCATTATATAGTGCCAGAAAGTAATACATTGTTAAAAAAAAAAAAAAAAAACTCACAATTATAGGTCTGTCAGAGGGACACAGGAGCGAACTGAAAGATCTCAGTGTTCAAAGCCTTGAGCAGCAAAATGAAGTACTACTGTATTAAAACCCAAAGTGTAAAATAAACATAGGAGTCCATATTGATATAAATAAATCATTGAATAAATAAATGGAGAATAGATAAATCTCCTGTGCAGAAAAATTTCAGATAATTTGCATTGATACTCCACTCAAGAAGGTGGAACATAATTCCCTGGTTCAAGTATGGCCTGTGCATAGCAGCTTCCTTCCCAAGAATACAGTGTGGACAGGGTTGGGGTAGGAAGTCACCTCACAGTGAAGTCTGACAAACACTACCTCAGCCTGCTGGTCAGGGTTAACATCAACAGTGATAAATCACGTTGATAGTGTGTCCTTGATATAATAGGATGAAATGGTACTTCACCTCTTGTGGTCCTCCTCCCAAAAATTCATACCTCAGTTTAATCATGAGAAAAACATCAGACAAATTCCAGTAAAGGGATCTCCTCCGATATTCACCAATACTCAAAACTTGTCAAAGTCATTTCCCCAGGAAAGTCTGAGAATTTTTTTTTTTTTTTTAAACCAGGAGGACCTAAGGAGACAGGATAGGTAAATACAATGTGCTATCCTGGATGGGATCTTGGGTCAGAAAAAGGATGGTAGGTAAAAACTAAAGCAATCTGAATAGAATATGGACTTTAGTTAATAATATATCAATATTGGTTTGTGAATTGTGACAAATGTACCATACTAATGCAATATGTAGATAAGAGGGGAAACACTTAGGGTTTATGGTAACTATAGTGTATTCCCAACGTTGCTGTAAAATTAAAACTATTCCAAAAGATTTTTTTTAAATAGATCAGAAAAGTAGACAACAGGATATCATACACCATGTGCATCAAAAAGCCAGTAAACACTTGAAAAGAAAATCATATTTACTGGTATTCAGGAATGTACATTAAGATTTTTCTCCCATTTAGGTGGCGAACTTTGTTTTTTAAATAATGATGCCAGGGTGCCTGGGTGGCTCAGTTGGTTGAGCGACTGCCTTCGGCTCAGGTCATGATCCTGGAGTCCCGGGATCGAGTCTCACATCGGGCTCCCTGCTCGGCAGGGAGTCTGCTTCTCCCTCTGACCCTCCCCCCTCTCATGCTTTCTGTCTCTCATTCTCTCTGTCTCAAATAAATAAATAAAATCTTTTAAATAAATAAATAAATAAATAAATAAATAAATAAATAAATAAATAATGATGCCAGTGATCAGCCATGTATAGTAATGTAAAGTGGAACTGCTTCTCTGGAGGGCATTTTGATGATAGATAAAAATGTATGTACTTTTTGAAGCAGTAACATCCTAACGAGGAAGTGAATATCAATGGACAGAGAACTGTTTTTATGTTCTGCGCAATCGAAAAAACCTGGAAATGAACTAAAAACCTATTATATGGGATTATTTAAACAAACTAAGGGAATCTCAATGTGGAATGTAATGAAGGTATTAAGAATACGTACTGTAGAGGGGTGCCTGGGTGGCTCAGTTGGTTAAGCGACTGCCTTCGGCTCAGGTCATGATCCTGGAGTCCCGGGATCGAGTCCCGCATCGGGCTCCCTGCTCAGTGGGGAGTCTGCTTCTCCCTCTGACCCTCCTCCCTCTCATATGCTCTCTCTGTCTCTCATTCTCTCTCGCAAATAAATAAATAAAATCTTTAAAAAAAAAAAAAGAATACGTACTGTAGAATATTTGAGGGCAAAAAACTCCATGGTGTATTACCTGAAAATGCCAACTGTAAGCCATGTATAGGTGTTGTTCCGGTTCTGGGTCTGTCCTTTCATGGTATGTGTGATTGTACATATCTGTTGGATCTGTGATTTGGCAAAATAATCTTAACAGATGGTGTTAAATTAAATCTTGTTAATGATTTAGGCATTTTATAAATGTTTAAAGAGAGCTATTTCAGTGCATGTTGTAATATATCAGGTATTGACAGCACCATTATTATAATTAGAAGCCAGTACGTCTCAAAATAAAGGACCACTTTTGTATTACAGGTTGTGTGTGTGTACACACGTGTTATATTTAGGTTTTGGGAATATTACACGTGGACAAAAAGTAGGATTTGCATACAATAAAATGTTGCCTGCAGTTCTCTCTGGTAGGGTTGGGACAATTTTTATTTTTGGTGATTTTCTACATTTTCCAAATATTCAAGAAACCATAGACCATTTTTTGTGATGACAAAGGCTTTATTTTTAAATTCAAGTCTAATTAACGGTGTTAAGAGTTTCAGGTGTACAATGAGAAAGTTTTTTTAAATGATGATTTTTAAAATATAAATTTTTTCCCATGATACTGTACCTAGAATATTGAAATCCTCTTTGTTAAAAAAAAAGAGAGAGAATATTTTTACTTTGCTTTCTGAGTGGATTTAGTCTGCACACAAATTTGCATTCATACAAATATACACCATTGTATGTTTCCCATGTAGTTTCTACTTTTGTATTAGGTGAAAGTAGTTAAAAGCATTATTGTATTTGATTAGTCTTCTCATACTTTTACTTTTAGGTTGGTGTTTGGAATGCTTTATCCTGCATATTATTCATACAAAGCTGTGAAGACCAAAAACGTGAAGGAATATGTAAGTATAGTTTTATGAGTGATTAATTCTAGCTTAATGTATCTGTGATATATAAGACTAGAAAATCATTTTAGAAATAGCTGGGATAATGTTTTTGGTTAAAAATGTTATATAAATAAAAAGACTAAACTTCATTAACTTCATAAACTAATTTTGAATACAATTCCAAAGGAGAGTTTCAAAAAAAAAAGTTCACTGTCAGTTGGCATTTGAGTAAGTGTATGATTTCCAAATGGGTAATTGGATCTCTTATTCATTTTCTCTAAGTTCCAGTTTAAGAAGTTGGGGGGGGGGGTGTCTGTTTTTTAGCCTGTGAATTTATAGGTAGACTGAGAACATAATTCTTTCTCACCCCAAACCTTTTTCCTTTTTTCATAGCTTTTTAATTGATTTAAATATACAGATACCTCATTACTATTGACAGTTGCAGTCTTTTTTCTTCTTAAATCAGCCTCTACAGTTGATGCTTCAATAACACAGGGGTTCCCCCGCAGTGGGAAGTCTGCGTATAATTTTTAACTCCCCCAAAACTTAGCTATTAATTGCCTACTGTTGACCAGAAGCCTTACCCATAAGGTAAAGTCAATTAACACATATGTTAAATACTCCATTAGAAGTAAGTTAGAGAGGGACACCTGGGTGACTCGGTTTGGCATCGGAGTCTTGATTTCAGCTCAGGTCATGATCACTGGGTCATGGAGCCTGCTTAGGATTCTCACTCTCCTGCTCTTTTTCTAAAAAAAAGTAAGCTAGAGAAAAGATGTTAAGAAAAATCATAGGGCAGAAAAAATACATTTATAGGACTGTACTATATTTATCAAAGAAGAATTTACATATAAGTGGATCTGAACAGTTCAAACCTGTGTTGTTCAAGGGTCAACTGTACTAGCTGATACATTTCTTCTTACTTGGAATATTTGTCATACTGTTATTAAAGGAGATCTTTTTTTCTGAGTCTAATTAACTACAATTGAAATATACAGGGGGAAGTTTCTCAACTTTGCACGTATTTCCCCTATAAAACATTATAAACCCAGGATATGCAATAACTGGTATGCCTCTGTGTCTTTGTGTATGTATTTGTGGTATTCTCCTATCTTCCCTCTAAATCTGGGTGATTTTATTGGAAAAAAATTAAGTACAAATCAAAAATGAAGTTTATATGAGAAGCTGTAGTAATACGAAGATATTACCAGTGGGCACACAAATACCATGCCCTAAAATAAAAAGGGAGTAACAGTAAGAAATATGAAGGTATAATAATTTGAAAAAAAGAAAGAAATAGGCCTGTCATGTGTAAGTTAATGGTAAAAGAGCAAAAAGGATAGTGTTATTTAGGGACTGACCATTCTAAAGTATTTATCTATTTCTTACAGTGCATCAGTTTAACTTTGTTAGTGTTAATTTTTAGATACTTAAAAACATGGGTTTGTGTGTTTTAATCCCTTAATACTCAAATTTTTATTACTGTATTTGTCTCTAAGTTTGGGATTAATAAGAATGGTCTAACCCTGAAATTTTAATTCTGCTTCATAAGTTAAAGATAACCTGTGGAAGAGAATCCAGTAACATTGAAACTGATGGAAAAACTATAAAACTTGATATATGTTACTATATATACATATGTATGCATACATGTGTGTAGTTAGGTATATACTTCACATATTGCCTTGTAGTTTTTAGCAAATAACTCATTAACAGAGTAGGAATTATCTGTACATAATTTTGCTATAATATTGTGACTGAAAAGTTCGCTCATCATCCCTCTTGGGAACAGCAGAATAAGGAGTAGTTGAGAAACTAGGGAGGTAGAAAGGCAATTGGTTTGATAGTTACATGGTAATCATCTCTCCACAAATGAAATGAAACCTAAAAGCAGAAATGGTCAGGCATCAGAACAGAAAAGGCAGGGCATTTACCTTTAACAAGGAAATATGATACAGCCCAGAAGACCTGGTGACCATGTTATCTGCCATCAAGGCTGCTAGAGAGACCAAGCTGAGATAGCACATTAGAACATTTGCATTTGTATGATTTCTTACCAATTTCAAAATACTTTTATATATTATTGTTTCTAATTGCTACTGTAACAAATTGCCACGTACTTACTGGCTTAAACCAATCCAGAGGTATTCTCTTACAGTCCTGGAGATCAGAAATCTGACATGGATCTAAAGGGCTGTACTCTTTCTGGAGGCTCGAAGGAAAAATCTGTTCCCTTACCTTTTCTAGCTTCTACAGGCTGCGTGCATCCTTGGCTTATGGTTCTATTCATCATCTTCAAAGCCAGAAACGTTGAGCTGAGACTTCTCATGTTTCCATCCCTCTGGTTCTTTCTTCTGCCTCCCTCTTCTGCTTACAAGGATGCTTGTGATTACATTGGGTCCACCTGAATAAACCAGGATCCTCTCCCCATCTTAGGGTCACCTGGTTGGCAAACGGAATTCCATCTGCAGCCTGATTTCTCCTTTACCACATAACCTAACATATTCTTAGGTTTTAGGAATTAGGACATAGACATCTTTGGGGGAGGGAGACATTATTCCGTGTACCATAATATCTCACTGGCCCTCACTACAACTCTAAATCAATAAATAAAGTAGGCAGGGAAAATATTTCAGTATTACAGTCTCAGAGAAGTAAATCAACTCGTCCAGGGTCACATGGATCATTAAGGCAGGAATGGTACCAGATTGGATATCTTGTTTATAATGTTTTATTCTTTCTCTGCTACCATGCTACCTTTAGAAAAGTAGGTGAGGATTCTAGCTTCACAAAGAAGTAGAAAGTTTCCACAACCTGCCAGTGGACATGCGTCCAAAGTAGACCTTCCAGGGCCACAAAAATAAGGATATTTTTTAAGAAGGTGGGCACTGAGGCCGCTTAACCAGTCAGTACCAGGACAGGACTCATAAGCATCTAAATCAACTATGATCAAAATGATTAAAGATGAAGTTAGGGGGCACCTGGGTGGCTCAGTCGTTAAGCGTCTGCCTTCGGCTCAGGTCATGATCTCAGGGTCCTGGGATGGAGCCCTACATCGGGCTCCCTGCTCAGCGGGAGCCTGCTTCTCCCTCTCCCACTCCCCCTGCTTGTGTTCCCTCTCTCACTGTGCCTCTCTTTGTCAAATAAATAAGTAAAATCTTTAAAAAAAAAAAAAAAAAGATGGAGTTAGAAGGTTTTGAAAATGTTGGCAGTTCTTTAAGTATTTCCAATCTAAATTTACTTTTGACAAAATGTTGGAATATTATTTTCTTGCTGAGTCTCGCGTAAACTTAATCTGAACCTAACTCTGATCATAACAGTTTTACTAGAACTCTGTTCTCAAGTTTTCATATATAGTGAACCCATCCACATTTGCTTTGTTTTGCATATGGTAGTTTCTTAGCAGTTAACCTTCAGATTTCCCTGTTATATTTTTAATAGCCTTTTATATTACCTGATATTGTTTGTATGTGTTTGTCCTCCCCACCGGAAATAGCTCCGTAGAGTTTTGTTGTTTTGTTAACTATGTTCCCCTACCTAGAACAGTACATGGTATATATAGTAGGTACTCAGTGTTTTTTGAATGAATGACTAAAGGAATATTCAGAATAAGGAAAGGGGCGCCTGGGTGGCTCAGATGGCTGAGCGTCTGCCTTTGGCTCAGATCATGATCTCCCAAGTCCTGGGATCCAGCCCCGTGTTGGGCTTCCGGCTCAGCAGGGAGTCTGCCTCTCCCTCTGCCTCGTGCTCTCTTTCTCTCAAATGAATAAATAAAATCTTAAAAAAAAAAAGAAGAAAAGGAAGAAGAGTTGAAGAGTGTACATTTCGTAAGTGGATTGGTCTATTTTCTCAGCTTTGATTCTGCCGGGTTAAGGAGTAGTCAGTCCAGTCTGACTTACCCAAAGCTCAGTTTCTTTGTGGAATTTGGTTATTACCTAAATTCCACTGATATCTACTTCAAAATTGTTTTCAGAAAGCAAACATTTTAGATTAATTTACTTCTTTCCACCCTAACTACTACCATTCCCCTTAAGCCTGCAAATAGTAGATTGCACCTGATAAAACAGATGCTGTGCTCAAATCAAAACAAATGGAAAGTGCTGTGTATTTTGGCAACCTTCCTTTCTTCCTTTGCCTATTTTTAAAACAGAGCTTTCCTAGGATATAATTTCCTGTATAGTGTGGCTGATATGGCCTACTTAAAGTCTTTCAGCCTTGCAGTAATTGAAATGTAAACTTACTGAAGAATTAGTATGGTTTTGCAAATTTTTTTAGGCTTATACCATCTCGTGACTTGAAAATAGAGTGTTTACTTCCAAGTCGTGTGTAATTGCTGTAGCTTTTCTAGGAAACCGTGTTCTTATTCTAAGAATGTTGGAGAACGTGGCAATGAAAAGATTGGCTGACAGCACTTAAAAAATCAAAATCAGACATTTGGTCCCGAGATTTACTGTGAGCAAGAACAAAGAACGGTTAAAACTCTAGGAGATTACTCTTTTAAAGGCTTAGAAATAGCCCTCTAAAACCTTATTGACTTGGTTTTGAAAGTGACCTAATTTTTCCTGAAAATGAACAAATACACATACTAGCTTAATAGTTCTTTTCAATTGGTAAAATCTGAAGTTGTCTGCTAGTTTTAGGGTGGATATAAAAGAGGAAAAAATACAGTAAAGAGGGCTCCTGGGTGGCTCAGTTGGTTAAGCGACTGCCTTCGGCTCAGGTCATGATCCTGGAGTCCCGGGATCGAGTCCCGCATCGGGCTCCCTGCTGGGCGGGGAGTCTGCTTCTCCCTCTGACCCTCCTCCCTCTCATGCTCTCTGTCTCTCATTCTCTCTGTCTCAAATAAATAAAAATAAAAAATCTTTAAAAAAAAAATACAGTAAAGAAAGTATACATTTTTTTATTGTCAAGAAGTGTTCCCCAGGCATCTTTTCATTTTGTGTTTAAAGATTTTATTTATGTATTTGAGAGAGAGAGACAGCATGAACAGGGAGAGGGAGAAGCAGACTCCCAGATGAGCAGGGAGGACCCTGAGATCATGACCTGAGTCAAAGGCAGAGGCTTAACCGACTGGGCCACCTAGGTGCCCCATCTTTTCATATTTTGGATTAAAAATAGTCATTTGATTCAAGGGTTTTAATTTGGGAAGCGTAAAGATTAACCCTCTGATTAAGGTGGAATTTTTTGAAAATTAGTTTTGTCAGGCCACATGCTTATCTGTTTATTTACCATTCTGATCTACTTTTAATTTAGTTTTTATTTTTATCAGAGCTGTACTTATTTATAATTTTAAAATCAGTTTTGTAAAGCTTTTATTATGAAAAACAACAGTTCCCCACCTTCCCCATCCCTGTTTCTCTCTTGACTCCACTACTTTCAGCTCTTTTATCTGAATCCTTTAGTATTTATTTCCATATCTAAATAACAGGCTTATATTGCTATTTCTTAATTTTTCAGATGGACATTATCAGTTGACTTCTTTCTATTAAAGATGATTAATAGTAGCTACCCAGTGTCACTATACACATGCATATTTCCCTGTCCATGATAGCCTCCCAGGGTCATAACAGTGTAATTTGGTTTGGATCAGTATTAAATATTTGCATTATTTAGGCCAAGTTGGAAAGAAGCAATAGACTCAAGAGATAAAGAACACCTAGAACCAGGCTGCTGGGTTATCATCCCAGCCCTATCTATTACTAGCTGTGTCGTCATACAAGCTATTTGGCCTTTCTGTGCCTCAGTTTTCATATCTGTAGAATGAAGACTGTTGTAGTACCTCCTCAGGTGGTTGTGAGAATTCTGTGAGTTAATGAACATAAAGCATTTAAATCAGTAGCTGACATGTAAGAGTACCTGTTACATAGTATTTTTCGCTATAAAAACACTATTTGCATTTGGTCTCTACAGTGTCCTACCATTATCATTTTTTTTTTTCCTGCACAGTAGTTTATTTTCCCTGGTGTTCTTCATTGTCTTGTTTATTGTTTGTTTGATTTTTCACTTATGTGTTATTCTCTATTACTGCGCATTTAGACCCGAATTCTCCACAGTTGTGTAGATTTCTTCTCAGTGCGTTATCATCCATCAGATATTCCAGACTGGCTCTTGTTTTAGATCCTCAGATTTCTTAGTCTCCTGTTTTCCTCCTTTTTATTTTACTTCCTCATTTAAATGAAATATATCCTTCCCAAGAAGGCTGTGTGAGAGGCAATTTTCTGATCTTTTTTCTTCTCTTTCCTGTCACTTTTTCTTTTTGTTCTGTTTTATGATGGGTTTCTCAGTTTCATCTTCTAACCCTTTAGTTAATCTTTTAATTCCTACTCCTGTGTGTTGAATTTCTAAGAGTGCTTTTCATTCAATGAATGTTCCTTTTCCTCTAGTGTCCTATTCTTATGTTGTTTAAAATAGCTTCCCTTTTGCCTGAGTCTATGAATGATGGTATTTTAGATGTGTTCTTTCTTCAATTCTCCATTGAATTCTGTTTGTTTGTTTCAGCCTGTCTCTCATGTTTGATTTTCTCAAATGTTTCGTAGTCCTTGGTCCACCGCTCATGTTGGAGTATGATAATCACAAGCTGGCTGGCGGCCCTGTGCCCATGAAGAGGCTTGAATGTCCTCTTCAATGTAGGCTGATCTGATGAGGCAACTATATCTGTTCCAGAGCTCCTGAGAGGACATACCACAAACTGAATGGCTTAAAACAAAACAAAACAAAAAAACAGAAATTTATGTCTCATGGTTCTGGAGGTGAGAAGGGCATAGTTGAGATGTGGACAGGGCCACGTTCCCTCTGAAACTTGTTGAGGAGAATCCATTCTTGCCTGTTTCCAGCGTCTGGTGGTTGCCAGTCCTTGGTGCTCCTTACCTTCCAGCTGCAGCACTTCACACTCTGCCCCTGCACTCACATGGTCATCTCCCCCATGTGTCTGTGACTCAGAGTCGCTTCTTTGCTCCTTACAAGGAACCAGGCACATGAGATTCAGGACCCACCGTACCTCAGTATGACCTCCATCTTAATGACATCTGCAGTGACCCTGTCTCCATATGATGTCACATTCTGAGGTCCTGGGGGTTAGAACTTTGTATTAGTCAGATCAGGCTGCCATCACAAAATACCACACACTGAAGAGCTTAAACAACACAAATTGATTTCCTCACAGTTGTGGACACTGAAAGTCCAAGATAGAGGTGCCATCAGGATTGGTTTTTGGTGACGCCTCTTCCTGGCTTGTAGACAGCCACCTTCTCCCTGTGTCCTCACGTGGCCTTTTCTATGTGCAAGTGTGAAGAAAGCTCTTGTGAGTGTCTCTTATAAGGACACAAGTTCTATCAAATTAGGGCCCCCTTAGGACCTCATTTAATCCTAATTACCTCCATAAAGGCCCTGTCTCCAAATACAGTCACCTTGGGGCTTATGGCTTCAATATACGAATTTGGGGAGATCACAATTCAGTCCATAACAGACTTCAACATATATGAGGGAGACACAGTTCAAACCATAACAACTGTTTCCTTGGAAAATTATCAAAATATCTGTAACTTTAGGTATTTTCTTTCATGCAAGTCAGACTCTTCAGAGAAGATTCTTCCATTCTGAAAGGTACTTGGTTGGTAGCATTCTGGTGAGAGAATAAGGGTTAGGGGCTCTCAATATTTAATTTATAAACTGTAACTTAATTCCTACTCTACTGTGCCAGAGATTTACAAATCCAGAGCTCCTCTGACTCACTCTTCCCAGAGAATCAGCCGCAAGGTTCTTCTTCTTGGAGGAAGGAGGCACATCACCAAACCACTAGATTGGGAGGGCATCTGGGGGCCTGCCTGCTCCTTAGGCAGACTTAACAGCCATTCTTCCTGTCTTTTGCCCTAGTGGCCAAGAATTGTGTCACCAATTCTTGAGCCTTCCTGGAGCTCTGCGGTGTCAAGTTGGATTGCTTCTCAGTTTTTCCCACTGTCAGCTTAATACTCAGTTTTTTCAGGCCCCCTAAGTCAGTTGCTACTCATCCACTTCCTTCCTACCTCCAAAAATTTCGACACTGTCTTCTCTTCTGTATTCTTCTGGACTTAATATCTTTTTTTTTTTTTTTAAGATTTATTTATTTATTTATTTATTTGAGACAGAGAGAATGAGAGAGACAGAGAGCACATGAGAGGGGGGAGGGTCAGAGGGAGAAGCAGACCCCCCGCCGAGCAGGGAGCCCGATGTGGGACTCGATCCCGGGACTCCAGGATCATGACCTGAGCCGAAGGCAGTCGCTTAACCAACTGAGCCACCCAGGCGCCCGTGGACTTAATATCTTTTTAAAACATCACTTTTACTGTTGTTTTAATGAGATTTGTGGTAAGGATGCAATTAAATGTGTATATTCAGTTTATCATCTTTACCCAGATTCCCAGATTGACTTTGTGAGTGAACTACTTCTGGCTGAAATACACTGTGATATCAAATAAGACTTATTTTATCATTAACATTGGTTTTTAAAATGTGTTCGCATGGAAGATAGGTTAAAAGTAGTAATAGAGGGACGCCTGGGTGGCTCAGTCGGTTAAGCGTCTGCCTTCGGCTCAGGTCATGATCCCAGGGTCCTGGGATCGAGTCCCGCATCAGGCTCCCTGCTCCGCGGGGAGCCTGCTTCTCCCTCTGCCTCTGTCTCTCTGTCTCTCATGAATAAATAAATAAAATCTTTAAAAAAAAAAAAAAAAAAGTAGTAATAGATACCAGTTTTTAGATCTTTGACAATCATTTTAAAAGTTAATTTTAACTGACATACAGTGAATACATGTGTATCCATCTTGTCTTGAGTTATTTGGTTTGCCAATCAAGTACTGATAAATAAAAATCACAAATTTCACTTAGGACAGTTAAATAAAATCACTTGGGACAGTTCATTATCCTTTAATGAAATAAATAAATAAATCTACTTACATTTACCTTAAGGTAGGTGATGAATATTCTTTTATAAACCTAACTTTGATATGCCAAGTTTACTTATATGTTAAATACATATCAGTGTGTAATTGAAGTAATTGATGCTGTTATAATTAAGTGACTTATACTCTTCCTTACGTTTTCTAAAACCAATTTCTTCATGATCATCACATGACCATTACAGTGAATCCACTTTAGAAAACAAGTGTTAAATTTAAATAAGGTTATATAATTGGGGTGTGTGGTAATGAATGTCTAGCACAGTTCCTTCAAAAATTTTAGAATGTGAATTACAGTACCCCTTGACCTTTATGAAGTCAACAAAAGCATTCCTACAATTTTCACACTAAGATATAGCTAGCCAACCACAGCTATCTTGTCCTTTTCTAGCTTCCAGTGCAAATGCTTTGGAAAACAGACACAAAGAAAAAAAATTCTCACAGTAACATTTAAACCTAATAGGCTAACTTGGGCTTTTGCTAATATCTAAGAAGAATTTGACCAATTGTAGTGCCAATGGAAATAGATTTTTTAAAAACAGGGACAGAAACGGTTGTTTCCATTAAAGGAAATGTTGTTAAGTAGTAAATTGGAGGGAGGCCTAGCTACCTCCACCCCAATCCCCAGTGATAGAACAGCTGAAAATCAGAAAGGCTACAGCTACCAAAACACTTGATTGCCACCACCCTCACTGTGCAGCTCGCTCACTGTCTCTCTCTCTCTCTCAAATAAACAAATAAATAAATCCTTAAAAAATAAAAATAAAAGCTCATGAGAGATGTTACTTCAGAAATATAATACAAATGTAAAAAGATGAAATTCTTTTGAAAAATTACAAAAATTTATTGAATTGCATTATACAAATACATGAAATTTTGTCTGTCTCTTGGCTATCAGAATATAGACTGATTCTTTTTTTAAACCACAGATCCAAACTCTGTAGGTAAAATGAGAAAAGTCTTCAAAAGGTCTTGAAAAGTCACAAAAATAGATTGAGTTGAGTAGTTTTATTTTAAAGTATTGTATTAACTTACAAAGGTTTCCAATAGGCATCTTTTATCTTTTTTAACTTTTTATTTAAATTCCAGTTAATATGCAGTGTAATATTCATTTCAGGTATACAATATAGTGATTCAACACTTACATACAAAACCTGGTGCTCATCACAAGTGCACTACTTAATCCCCATCACCTATTTCGCCCATCTCCCCACCCACCTCCCCTCCAGCAACCCTCAGTTTGTTCTCTATACTTCAGAGTCTGTTTCTTGGTTTGCCTCTCTCTCTCTTCCTTTTTTTTTTTTTTAAGATTTTATTTATTTATTTTGACAGAGACAATGAGAGAGGGAACACAAGCAGGGGGAGTGGGAGGAGAAGAAGGCTTCCTGCAGAGCAGGGAGCCTGAAGCAGGGCTTGATCCCAGAACCTTGGGATCATGACCTGAGCCGAAGGCAGACGCTTAACGACTGAACCACCCAGGCACCCCTGCCTCTCTCTCTCTTTCTTTTCTTTTCCCCCTTTGCTCGTTTGTTTTGCTTCTTAAATTCCACATATGGGGTGCCTGGGTGGCTCAGTCGTTAAACGTCTGCCTTCGGCTCAGGTCTGACCCTGGGATCGAGCCCTGTGTCGGGCTCCCTGCTCCGCGGGAAGCCTGCTTCTCCCTCTCCCACTCCCCCTGCTTGTGTTCCCTCTCTTGCTATGTCTCTCTCTGTCAAATAAATAAAATCTTTTTTAAAAATAAATAAATTCCACATATGAGTGAAATCATATGGTATTTGTCTTTGACTATTTCAATTAGCACAATACTCTCTAGCTCCATCCATGTCATTGCAAATGGCAAGATGTCATTCTTTTTGATGGCTAATATTCCATTGTGTATATATACCACATCTTTATCCATTCATCAATCGATGAACACTTGGACTGTTTCCATAATTTGGCTATTGTAGGTAATGCTGCTATAAACGTTGGGATGCATGTATCCCTTGGATTTAGTGTTTTTGTATTCTTTGGGTAAATACCTAGTAGTGCAGTTGCTGGATTACAGTGTAGTTCTATTTTTAACTTTTTGAGGAGCCTCCCTACTGTCTTCCACAGTGGCTGCACCAGTTTGCATTCCCATCAACAGTGCAAGAGGGTCCCTCTTTCTCCACAGCCTCACCAACACCTGTTGTTTCTTGTGTTGTTGATATTAGCCATTCTGACAGGTGTGTGTTGGCTATCAGATTAAATATAAACTGATTCCTTTTTTTTAAAACCACAGTTCCAAATTCTGTAGGTAAAATGGGGAAGAAAATCTTCAAAAGATCTTGAAAAGTCACAAAAGTCGATGGAGTTGAATAGTTTTATTTTTAAATATTGTTTTAATTTTCAAAGGTTTCCAATAGTCCTCTTTAAATGAAGATCTAACACTTGTTTTATTATGTTATATCCTTTCATTATTATTGTTTTAAGTAGGCTCCATGCCCAGTGTGGAGCCCAGTGCAGGGCTTGAACTCATGAACCTGGCTGGGATCAAGACCTGAGCTGAGATCAAGAGTCAGACACTGAACTAAGCCACCCAGGTGCCCCTAAATATGTTTTTTTAATCCCCAAGTAATTTTTATCTATAGCCAAGGTGAAAATAATTAAGAGGTATCATGTTATTGTGAAAAGTAATAGTTTTTACCACATTGTACTTTTTTAATACAAGTTTAGGTATGCAGATGGACATCAAATAACAAATAGTTTGTTTTAGAAACATTTGTATGTACATGGACTAATTAACAACTTGGAAGGTCTTGTAGAAAAATAATACTTTAACAAAATTACACGATACAATTATAAGGGTAAGGATATTGAGTTAGACTTTCTCTTAGTTCCTGTGTTGTAGGGCTGGCCATACACAAAATTCCCTCCGTCAATGAAATTTCCCTTCAGAATCATCCACCTTTCTTCACCTTACTCCTGCCTCTTTGTTCCTCTGACTGTGTTTACCCAGGGCCTTCTGGCTGTCCTGCACCCTGGCACTCAGCCAGCCCTTTCTTATCCCCAAGTATCCTGTGACCTGTCACTCGTCTCTCTCCACTCACCCAAATGTGAACTTCAGTTCTCTAGGTGAGGTTGATTGCACAGGCTTTTGAAGGGAAGTAATTTGATATCCCAGGCTCATTTTCAGTCATGACAGAGATTTATTCTTTCTGGAGTTTTTTCCTACCAGTCTTTGCTTCTCTAGAACACTGTGTTCTCCCATGTGGTATAAAGGCTGATTCTTACTGTTTGAATGATTACTGTATGTTCAAAGTATGCTGTTGAGCCTAGAATATAAAACTACAAGTTGTATGTAAAAGAGTGTATCTTACCTTAAGAATGAAATTTTTCCTGTTCTATGTCCATCGTAGTCTTGCCTGTCACCTGGAGAAAGGAGCATATCCAGTAGTAGCTAGGTTAGCTCACTTGTGGAAATAGCAAGATGGGATTGTCTGTGTGAAGATAGATGGAATGGTGGTACCTCAGTGCCTAAAGAATGGTGCCAGTCCTTGGAATACTTCACGTGGGAAACATGATGGGCCAAGGCTTTGGGAACACTTAGGGAAAGAAGAAGGTAGAGTGATCATTTATTTTTTATTTATTTATTTATTTTTAGGTAGAGTGACAATTTAGTGTTAGAAGTAGCGCATTTCAGGGGCACCTGGGTGGCTCAATCAGTTGAGCGTCTGACTCTTGGTTTTAGCTCAGGTCACAATCTCGGGGTGGTGGGATCGAGCCCCGAATTGGACTCCACACTCAGCAGGGTGTCTGCTTGAGATTCTCTCCCTCTCCCTGGGCCCCTCCTGAGAAATTCTGTGTGGTTCTAAGGGAACTGTCTTTCTCACAAATATTTATTATCCCAAATAAATCAATAGTGCTTTAAACAGTATAAAAAAGTGAACTGTGAATTCTCAGCCAGTAAAGATGGAGAGAGTTATTTTGGACTAAGAGGTCATTCCTTCCTAAATTCTGCTCCCGGGAACAGTTCCCATGAGCAGATCCTGCTTTTTACATCTTCTTTCCAACACTCCTTTTAAATTATCACCTAGTTTTTAAACATTTTTGCACTTTTGCCTTCTCTCAAGTTCCTCAAACTGCTGAGGTCAGGGTTGAGATACTTGGGGCTTCTGTGATTCACAATCACTGGGGAAGACCAAGGAAGTAGGGTGACAGAGACTTCCATTTCTACTTACAGTCCTTCAAACCTACAGGCTAATTAATCCGTGAGATCTTTGGCAGTGATGCCTGGGATCTGCAGGTAAACCGTGTTGCAGCAGCTTCACCATCTGAAAGTATAACCCCCAGACATCTGAGTTTGGGGGAGCTGTACAAAGTTAAGATAGTCTTAAATGGGGCAATGGGGGAAGAAGTTGAGGAAGCCCAAATCAATTCTAGCCTCATGTATTCACCCCAAACACATGCCCCTTTTTTAAAAAAAGAATTCTATTCAGCCATGGTCTCTATTCACTTTGGATTGAACTTCAACTAGCTTATTTTCAAGCATGCTTCTACTTGGCACAGCTGTGGGAAAAATCCCATAACTGAGCCATCTGGGTTGGATAAAAGAGGGAGTTTTTCTATTGATTTCTCACATTTTGTTCCTTTTTGTTTTTAGTGGGGAAAAATCATTATGAAGTAACCAAATTATTGCATAATGTTAATGAAATGGGAGAAATCTTTTCAACTCTATACTATTTCTAAAGAATTCTATATTAGAAGGTCTCTCTGTTGTCTCTGAAATGTGGTGTAGAATGAATGTTTTGGGTGAATGGACTTGAGTGAATAATAATGGTCAGAAAATAAAGTTCTCTTCGGGTGGTCTGAAATTCAGCAATGTTTATTTCTTTTCAGACTCAGCAAAGATTTTTTTTTTTCCCCTATGAAGCATATTTTAGCATTTTATGATCTGGATTTACTTAGTGTGGTTATAATTGAAATCATTAGGCATATGTAATTTTTCATTTTTTCTTAAAGACTGGCATTAATTGCTTTATGATTCAAAGAATCTGAAATTAAGAAATGTTGGAAAATTGTTTAATCTCTGATAAGTCTGAGAACAACTTTGACAAAATAGACTATTTTGTATGTTACAAACTGCTATTTGCAGTCCAAAGTTACTTGTTTGAGTCTTGCATCAATCCAGACCTTAGAATTAAGAAACTAATTTTTTAAAGAGTTTATTTATTTATTTATTTATTTGAGACAGAGAGAGAGTGACCACAAGTGGCGGGGGAGGGGGGATAGCAGGGAGAGTGTCAGAGGCAGGCTCCTGGCTGAACAGGGAGCCCGATGCAGACCTTGATCCCAGTACCCTGAGATCATGGCCTGAGCCAAAGGCAGCTGCTTAACCGACTGAGACCCCAGAATTAAGAAACTATTAAGCAGGGGCACCTGGGTGGCCTTTGGCTCAGGTCATGATCCCAGGGTCCTGGGATAGAGCCCCACATCAGGCTCCCTGCTCAGCGCGGAGCCTGCTTCTCCCTCTCCTGCTCCCCCGCTGCTTGTGCTCTCTCTCTCTCGCTGTCAAATAAATAAAATCTTAAAAAAAAGGAAAGAAAGAAAGAAACTATTAAGCAAAAGTCTTCCTCTGTTCTTGCTTTACCAGACCCAGAGTGCTAGGTGCTGGCAACATGATGGTGAAGGCGATGGTTTCTGTCCCTGTTGGTTATTATACTCTAAGCAGCAGGGGTAGATGTTATATAAACCATTTCTCAGATATGCTACAAAGAAAAAGGATGGAGCACAAAGATTATATATGACCTTTAGAGGGGGAGGAGTTAATTCGGGAAGGCTTTCCTTTGGAAGTGAAGAAATTTAATTCATACAAGGCAAATGAATAATATATAATAAAATATTAGTAGTTACATGGTGGAGCAAACATGCTGATTATCACCAATTCTTACCCTTTTATGTATTCTTTTACTAATCCCTCCCATGAAAGCTTCTTGGTGGTAGGAACACCTCGACATCAGGTTTATACCTATTTCATGTAAAAGGGCTTTGTTTCTAAAAGGCCCTGAGTAATATCTATCGAATTAATATATCACATAATTTTTCTTTTCATCATGCAAATGTAATTATGCACTTATATCAATATTCTAACATATATAATACTGTTAATACCACTGTTGTTATAATATCACACTGGTCCTAGCATAGAGAGAATAAGTTATATAAAGATACAATTTAAAGAAAAAGAATTTTTTTTTTCTTTTAATAGGCTCCACACCCAGTGTGGAGCACAGCACAGGGCTTGAACTCGTGACCCTGATATCAAGACCTGAGCTGGGGTCAAGATCCAGACGCTTGGGGTGCCTGGGTGGCTCAGTTAGTTAAGTGTCTGCCTTCGGCTCAGGTCATGATCCCAGGGCCCTGGGATCAAGCCCTGCGTCAGGCTCCTTGCTCAGCAGGGAGTCTGCTTCTCCCTCTGCCCTTCACCCCGCTCGTGCTCTCTTTCTCTCTCAAATAAATAAAATCTTTAAAAAAAAAAAAATCCAAACGCTCAACTAACTGAGCCACCCAAGCACCCCAATATGTTTTAATTAATATGCCATCACTGCTATTACCATGACTCATAAATCTAAAGCAACATGCCTCCTTCCACGAAAACATGATATTCCCCTATATATTCAGGGCCTGTGCATTGCTCTCAATTTCTTGATGGAAATCAGAAGGATTGTTTCACAGTTGCTGTTCACTTTTTGTTTGCTTTATTTGTTTGGGGATTTCAGTCAATTTCATTGTCTAAGGATATAAATCATAAAAACTTCTTTTCTTAAAAAAATGTTAAAAGATCATGAACTGAGGCCTACTTTTGCAATCAAGGGTAGATAAATGCATACCTATTAAATGGAGCATGGTCTTTTGATAGTAAATTTAGCCTATGGGTATATTCATTTTACAGTATTCACTCAGGCTTAAAATATCCTCTAATTCCTTTGAGAGAGTAAAGCTAAGAACACCATCACATGACTGTCTGGGTTTCTGAAATGCTAAGGCTTTGTAAAAGCCTTATGGATTTTGAGTAATAATAAAGCAGGTGCTGGCTTGTTAAATAAGCTAATCTGATCCATGCACTATGTAAACTAGAATGTAATTTTAGATACTGTGGTTTTATATCACAGAAGATTCCATAATCTCCAAAAGAACTTGCCTAATTATAAGAGTATATTTTCTTGGAATATAAATTCATTTTGATATTTAAATGATTCTAAGATTCCATTTGAAGAATCTTTTACTTATAAATAATGTATTGTAAATTAAAATATTCACATTTCTCTAGTCACAAAAAAGATAGTACATAAAGCATTCCAAGATTTATTTATTATTCTTTTAAAGACTTTATTATTTGACAGAGAGAGAGAGACACAGCGAGAGAGGGAACACAAACAGAGAGGGAGAAGCAGACTCCCCACTGAGAAGGGAGCCCAGTGCGGGGCTCGATCCCAGGACCCTGAGATCATAACCTGAGCCAAAGGCAGGCGCTTAACTGACTGAGCCACCCAGACACCCTGCGTTCCAAGATTTAAATATGACTACCAGTTCATTGTGACCACTTTCAAAAGAGGTTTATTACCAAATAATTAGGAAGAATGGAAATTACAGTCTTGTATATAAGTTAGCCCAGTTCGTTAATTCTTTTAGTAAATATCTTTGCGAATGTCTTTTGTTTCAGGTACCATAGGAAACATCAGGTATACTCTTGGGAAACAAAACAAAGCAAAGTGAGCATCAAACAACATTTTTCAAGTAGTAATCCCACTGACTTTTATGTACTTTATACTTTGGATATCTTGGCCTCCCACTCAGAATATACCCACTTTAAAACTTTATTCATATTTCTAACCAGCTAATTTATCTGATTTATTGGCCTAATGAAAATAGAAGGGGATTGCCACTGAAGCCATACAGACGGACAGGGCAGATGATAATGATCAAATTCACACAGACAGAACCACATTTGCCAAGGGATCACAAGAGTAGTTTAAAATAGTATTTCTCTAGCTCTTCCCCAATCTGCTGCATGAGAGCATCACTGATTCCTGTCCTCCAGATCCTCATGAGAGTCCCCTGAAAGTGTCTCAACCAGAATTTCTTAACATGGTACTCCTCTTCTCCATTTCCAGATCACTGTGGTGGTATCACCTTCACCACCAACTAGGACATTAACCATGTCACACATGGCAGATGATGGCACTGGGGCACTGGGACTCATGCTTCCCTCATTCTGGAACCTTGGTTACTTCAGCCTTGCTTTAGCGTAACCTTTCATTTTAGGGTAGGCTAAGCTACTATAATTATAATGTGTAATAAAAATGCAACGGCTGAAGGAATACAGAAATGTATCTCTCTCTCATAGAACAGTCCAGGTTAGGTGTTCATTTTGGCAACAAATTCTCCTCATGCCATCGGTCAAGAACTGGGACTCTACCTACCTTCAACACATGGCTTCCAACATTGCCCTGCTCCCTGCCCTCCCAGGCCACAAGAAGGGGGGAAGAGCCTGTGGGGGAGATACACCCACTTCTCAAAAGCCTCACCTCACATTCTGCTGGGGAGAATTGGATGCATGGCCCCACCTACCTGCAAAGGGGGGCTGAGAGACACCAGCCCTGGCTTGGGCCGCTCCACAGCCACAATTCTGCTGTTAGGCCTCTTGACGGACAGCAAGCTGTCACCTCCCAGCTCTCTTGTTTCACTGTCTTCAACCTAGACCACTGGCAGCCTCCTGGATCTCACCTCCAGAGCAGCTGAGGCCATCCTTCGTCTCATAATCTAGAACATCTCTACCCTAGGCTGCTGCTTTTCCCATCCAGATGAACAGCTTGTCCAAACCTTTACTACTGTCCTCCAACCCACCCTCCTTTACAGTCACACCCAGCCTGAAGGGGTGACCTGCTCTCCTCCTCTAGAGTAAAGATAGAGGTCCCTGGCTCTGGTCCTCTTCCCAACACAGCCAGTCTTTTCTTTCCTTCCATCCCAGAGGAGCATGCCTCTCTCCTGCTTTCTTGAGCCCACTCTTCTTCCTAATCTAATTCTTGTCTTTCTCATGTGGGATCTTGTTCCATTAAGTATACCTGCTTTCTCTTCATTTGAATCTTCTTATCTTGCTGGCAAAGTTTTCAATCCTTGAGAATGTAAACACGCTTTCTTTTTGCTTCATGCTATTTTTTTTATTCTTCCTCTTTTTTTTTTTTTTTCTTTTAAAACCAGATCTCCTAAAGGGCTAGTTGATGCTCACCCGTCCTGCTCTATCTCCTCTTGAGGGTCTAACCTTTTGCAATCCTTAAAGAACGGAGCATGCTGAGCTGTGCACGGCCCATATTCATTCAGCAACTGATCAATATGTATTTATGGAGCTCTGTTGATGCTAGGCACAGGGAAAAATTCAGCAGTGAGCAAAATAAAAGTCTTTCTCCTCTTGGAGTTTACATTCTAGTAGGGAAAGGCAAAAAAAAAAAAGTAAACATTTGCTAGATGTGTCAGTGATACATGATATGTTTCTAAAGAGAAAAATGAGTCAGGATAAGGGAGCTAGGAGGACACTGATATTTTAGAAGACGTCTCAGGTAAATATTTGAGCAGAGACCTGAGGCAAGTGAGAAAGTGATCCACATGGATAACTGCGGGAAGAGCATTTCAGGCAAAAAAAAACACGAAAAGCATGTACTGAGGCTCTGAGGCAGGAGTCTATCTGCGCACACAAGGGCCAGTAAAAGGGCCCAGGTGACGAGCAGAACAGGACAGCAAGGAGGAGCAGATGAGGCCAGAGAGGTAGCAGGTGCCACATCCAGAGTCTTCTAGGCCATGGTAAGAATACTGATGGGAGCCCTAAGAGAGGTTTGAGCAGAGGAATGATGTGATTTGGCTTCTGTTTTAAGGAGAGCCTCGGACTGCTGTATACAGAAAAGACCCAGGAAAGCAGGGTGATCGGTTAGGATGCTGTGGGGATCATGCAGACGGGAGATTGTGGTCATCTGGGCTGGGGAGGGATCTGTTGAAGTGGTGAGAAAAGACTTCCATTCTGGGTGGATCAAGGAGATGGCAGGCGAGGTAGTGCTGGGACCTTTTATTCGCCCTTCCAGCGGAATTTCCCCTTGCTTATGGCCCAGGAGGCTGATTCATAGACTGCATCACCTCTGGCCTCCCTTTGGGTTTGGCCCAGGAGCGTCTTCTGCAGAAGATCAGAAGGCAGGATGAGCCTGAGGTCAGAGGGTTGTCCTCCCAGCATCCTCCCTTCCTCCCCTGCCACCGTGGGTTGACTGTGACTGTCTACCTGCGGCTACAGCTCTCCCCTACAGCTGCCCTCTCTGGATTCCAGGAAACTTTTCCCTGCCCTCCCTCCTTCCTTCACATCTAGGGGTAATGCCAGCTCCTTTTGTTGCTAGCTCCAGGGTACACCAGTAGCCTTTTATTGGGTTTCCTGAACCTTGCTCACAACTTTATAAATAGTCCCTTTATTAAGCTTTCCTCAGATTCTTGTGCTCTTGACTCACACTGGAAGCTAGGACATCTAATGTAGTAAAAACAGCAGAACACTTTTTTTTTAAATCACAGTTTTTTACTCATTTTTTTCCCCAGTGAAATGTTAAATCCTTGAGGACAGAAACTATCCTATTCATGTTTCTATTCTCATAACATAAGGTAAGTAGGGTTTGCTACCGTTGTATTAGTGAGTGTTATATGTAATGATGCCACGTGAGTCCTTAAGAATTGTTTAAATTATGTTTGATAGGAAAATTTATCAAAAGTAGGGTGTGTGTGTGCCCATCTTAGTGCTTATAGGTAATAAGCTTCACCTTGTTGGATAATTCAGTTCCCTGGGACCAAAGAGAGACTTTTAAGAAAGAGCTGGGTATGGCTTTCTTATTACTCGTTGTTCTCATGGAGATACCTAGACAATGGCTTCCTGATTTTACCAATTGTTTCTGAACTAGAAAGATAATGTATACTATTTGTTTCTACTTCCCCAAGAACATGAATTTTTTTCCCCAAGAACATAAATTTTTAACAAATAAAGATGTTGCCAGTATCCTTTTTTCCAGCAACTTAAAAGGTGGTTGTAATTTATTAAGGTTACCAGTTAAGTTACTTAAATTTGTATAACATTTTAAAGGTGATTATATTTAGTTATATACATTCTCAAGATTATCAGTGTGATTGTTTTCCTACCAATTTTTGGTTTTATTTTTGCATTTTGCTTTGATGTTTTCTTTTGATCTAAAGAACATTTTATCTTTAATCTTCACAATGTTTAATTATACTTCTATTGTTTTGTGACTTGTTCTTTTCTTTTTTTTTTTTTTTCCTTTTTGACCTTGACTTCTTTCTTACTATTTCCTTAGAACCTTAAACATAGGCTGTGTGGCCTTGGGGTGTAGTTTTAATAAAAGCTTTGCTGAGTAGTCATTTGGTATAAAATCCCAACCAAATCCATTAATAGAAAAAAGAAAGCAATATCTTTCAAGGTTAACTTTCTTTGTGGTTGCTCCCACGAATAACACACACTCATTACATTCATTTAAGTATTATTGCCTGCCTATTATAATTTAAGGTCCATATTTCTGATAAGGACAACCAAAAAATCCCTAAGAGCAGATTATCAAGGAATTTATTCATTAGAGACAAATTCCTATACCATGGAGTTTTGCTTATATAAAATTGTTGTCAATACTCCAAGAAAATGTCCAGGAATACCCTCTTAATTGGATAGTTGGTTGTGTTTTAACTAAAATGGCAATGGCATGGCTGCCTTCTTTTTCTTCTTTTTAAATTTTTGACATTACTAAATAGTCTCACAACCTAAATAAATATACGGGGTTTTTTTAAGAGATAAACATGGGGCACCCGGGTGGCTCAGTTGGCTAAGCATCTGCCTTCGGCTCAGGTCCTGATCCCAGGGTCCTGGGAATCCCTGCTCAGCAGGGAGCCTGCTTTTCCCTTTGCCCCTCCCCCTGCTTGTGTAACACGCACCCTCTGTCTCTCTGTCAAATAAATAAATAAAAGCTTTTTAAAAAAATAAAGAGGTAAACATTACATTCTTTAAAGCACTTTTATTTTGTGGGGTTTAAAATTAATTTAATAACTTCATTTGGAAACTGAATAAGCCCTTAAAATCTGTGGGACATGTAGCCGCTCTCATTCATTGGAGAACTAGTCATTCAGGGTATCACCAGTAACTATGTATACAGTCCCCATTACCTCTCTTCTACTCTGCTAACCAGTAAATTACAACTACTTGTGAAGTTGTTATCCATTTGGAAACACAACTGTAACAGTGGTAAGAAATAGTGAAATAATGAAAAGTAACAAGCACTGACTTAACTATTTTACCTTTCTGAAAGTTTCCTAAACTTTCTATGAGACAGACAACCGAATTTAAACCTCCACTTTCCTGGGAAAGATGATAGTCACGCTGAAATCCCTGTGTTGAGTACAAGGAGAGGGACAAGGACTGACAAGAGGGGTCTGAAGGCCACCCCTTGTTCATTGAGAAGCTGTGTCCTTCGCATCAGGGAAGACTGTGCCTCCTCCGGCCATCTCTTAGCTCACTGGCCTTGTTCACCTTATTTATTTTGGCCCTCAAGATAGTAAGAGGTTTACTGTATTATTTGTTTTCAAGCTCTGCCCAGAGAGCACTCAGGTTTCTTGGCGTCTCCTCCAGAGTCCCACCGTGGGTGGAATAGGAGGCCCAGAGGGAGCGCTTTTCTCTTGTGATTGTTTGTTTTCTCCGTGAAGGATTGTATAGTTTTCAAAAATGTCATCACCTCTAAGATCCCTTCTAGCTGTGGAAAAGCTCATTATTCTGTTTGTAGTCTTTTTTCTTCATTTCTTTTTTGGGAGAGGGAGGCTTTTAGTCAATCGGGGTGAAAGCTAACCCTCTGAATACAGTTGAGGTAAAAGTGCTGAGTTCGTGTTTGGATCGGGAAGGTCTGGGTGAATCAACTCATGTAAGAGTATCACTTTCCTTAAAAAGGGAGGGGGGAATATACATAGGATGTGAGCCCTAAAAGAAAATCCCCATATTTGGACAAAAGTTTGGAATTGGCAGCAGTGAGCAATTTAAGAGAACTCATGAAAAGTTCAAAAAAAAAAAAAAAACTTACTAAAGAGTACATTTGGGCTGTTTTGTTCTTTTTTAATTTGAGATGATCATTGTAAATCAGTTGCCTTGTATTTCACATATAGATAATATACCCTATTACTTGCTTTGGGCAAATTTTTTTAAGCTTTCAGGAGTCTATAAATTAGAGTAAATTGGTATTATTTCTGTTTCATGATACATTGCTTCAAAAGTTACACATGGCTATTTTGAATTGAATTGTCCATGTAAAGAGAAAACCATAAAAGCCACTTGAATTATAGTTTCTATTGTCTATGGAATACCCAAACAAGCTTCTATATTAAAACTAAATAGTTAGGTCAATTTTCTAGCTATTTATAGAGACCTAATTTTTTTTTTTTTTTTTTTTTTTGTCATCTCATTGGGATAAGAACAAGTGAAGTAGTGGTTATTCTTGGATCTCACATTTAGCAAATCCTCACAAATTCTTTCTCTACATCGTATAATTGATTAATAGCACCAAATCCAGGGTCAGGCAGCCTGGATTCAAACTCTGGCTACGTGACCTTGAGCAAGTCATTTTACCTCTCTGTCACTATTTCCTTATCTGTAGTGGAAATAATTATGTTTCTTTCCTTGTAGTATTGTTGTGGAGAGTAAATGATTTAATAGGTGATGCACTTAGTACAATCCCTAACCTATAGTTGGCATGGTTTTGTATATTAGCCATTATTATAATATTGAGCAAGATCAGAGATTATAATCCTTAATGAAAATCCAACCTGTGATGAAGAGAGTCTATGTGCTCAGGTAAGTAGAAAGGTATAGTTGGGGACATGAGTTCAAGAAAAAATCTGGCAGCTTTCTACGAAAAGGATTGATACAAAGAGATACTGGAGTCTCAGGGACCAGTTAGGATGCTGTATTCCAGGCAAGAAGTAAAAATGTCCTGAACTGTCTCAGTCCATTCAGACTTCTATAACAAAAGTACTGTAGATTGGGTGGCTTATAAAAAACAGAAATTTATTTCTCACTATTCTGGAGGCTAGAAGTCCAAGATGAAGGCAAGTCTGGTGTCTGGTGAGACCCACTTCTTGGTTCATAGATGGCCATTTTCTCTGTGTTCCCATATGGTGGAAGGGATGAGAGATCTCTTTGGAGGCCCTTTTAGAAGAACACTAACTCCATTTATGAGTTAAAAGCTCCACCCTCATGACCTCATCACCTCCCAAAGACCCCACCCCCTAGTACACATTTGGGGTTAGGATTTCAACATACAAATTTGAGGGGGAGGACACTAACATTCACCCGATTGCAGTGACCATTGTGGTGTTGATAGAAGAAGGAAATGATGTGTGAGAGGTTACAGATGTACAAGGAGCTTCAGGGGAAAGAATACACTAACCGACTTCCAAACTGGGGCACCAACCTTATGGATGTAACAAACACAGGATCGTTCTTTGGTTCCTGAACAGTTTCTATATATTGAGAATTAAGGAACGCAAAATTTGAAAGACTAATAAAGATTAAAAGTGATCATATCATTATGCTGTTATTATATAATTAATAGCTAATCAACATCATAAAGAAGCATGTAGGTAAGAATAAGATCTTTTAAAGAACTTAAGAAAAATATATCCTATTGTTCTGATTATTTCACTCAGATTCCTACATTATATTGTGTCAGGATGGAGATTTGTTATTCTTAGATTCTCGTCTTATATCCCAAGACTGTTGATGTAGTGATGTAGTGATGGGAGGAACGCAGACATAAATCTGTTGAGAATTAAACCATCACCTTCTGCATTTGATCCAGCATGCTGTATATCTAAAAATATGTATGTAATTATTCAGAGTTGCAAATAATGTTAGTCTGTTATTTCATAAGCATTTTTATTATTTCCAGGTCCGATGGATGATGTACTGGATTGTTTTTGCTCTCTATACTGTGATTGAAACAGTAACAGATCAAACAGTCGCTTGGTAAGTTCTAGCACTGAGAAAGGGCCAGACTATAGACTCTTTATCAGGTGTCCCGAGTTCTTACCCTGCTCTTGCTGGTAACCAAGTGAATTTGATCAAGTTACCTAATTATCCAGTGTTTCATTTTCTTCATCTCGTTTCCCTGTAAGAACATTACTTTCCTTACAGGTCCCACTCAGATAAAGGCAGCTCATTCTTCTCCCCATGTGTCGCTCCCTGCCTTCCTCCCACACAGGTCCCAGTATCTTGGAATAGAAAAACTTGGTAGTCATTATCCTTTTTCCACACAATGACTTCAGGCTATTTTTCTTTATCACTTCCTAAATGACTCCCCCTTTGAAGCCCACAGCATCTGGTTCTAGCACTCCCTCCCCATCCTTAAAACTCTCAACTACAAACATTCAGACCGGATGACGTCAGCATCCACGTGGACGCCCACTCACCACCAGCTCCTTGGCTGCTCTGTTCCAAATAGCTGAGACAAAATTAAAACATGTTTATATCCTCAAGGATTTAACATTTTACCAAGAAGTAATACCAAATGGAACAACTTGAATCTCCTTGTGCCATATTTCACTGGTGCATTTCCATCTAAACCTTACCATCACTTGGAGAAGTCCTCCTTTTAAAATCTTTAAACGGGCACCTGAGTGGCTCAGATTTGGTTAAGCATCTGCCTTCGGCTCAGGTCATGATCCCAGGGTCCTGGGATCAAGCCCCACATCGGGCTCCCTGCTTCTCCCTCTGCCTCTCTCTCTCTCTGTCTCTCTCTGTCTCTCATGAATAAATAAATAAAATCTTTAAAAAATATAAAAATTTTAAAAAATAAAATCTTTAAACTTAATACTTTGCTTCTTTACCTGGGCTCCCAAAGGCAGCCCCCCAGAACATCAGTCAGCTGCTCATATAGGTATCAATTTGAACCTCCCCATTCCCTTTACTCGCTACCTCCATACCCTCCTGCATCTGTTTAAGACATTTGCTGTTCTCTCCTTAAACTGTCTTTCTAGCTTTGCTCTTCTCATCATACTCTCACAGCACATTAGGTCACGTTGGATTGCTAGAAAAAATAGAGAAGTCATCAGACTTAAATGTTCTTAACACTTGCCCTCATTTATGAACTTCTCTGTGTCTGCACCCATCTTTCTCTTCTGATTTGAAACAAAACTTGTCCTTGCTGTATCCCAAAGCTCATTCATTTTCCTGTTAAGTATTTGGTGTAGAGTTTTGGGGGAGGGTTTTTTATTTGGTTTTAAGGAGCAGAACAGATTTCAAACCATGCTAGGTCTCTCTTAAGTTTCAAGGTTCTCTTTTTAAAGACCTCATTTTTTCCTGATCGCAGCTGTAGCATATATACATTATTAAAAAACGAATAATGTAGCAAAAGTTTACCAGGAACAGTGGAAGTCCAGAAACTCCTCTGTAACTGCACCAGGCAAAGACCCTTTGTTGACTCCACAGCAGTCATTCCTTACCGCCCTGTATCCCTCTGCCTCATCAGGAGAGCCCAGATTTGTTCAGATATCACGTATCTTAATAATTCCTGGTCCAAGAATGCTAGTCCCCTACGGTATATTAGTTCACTTTTGCTGTGGCAGTGGACAAACCTTTTAACCACAGCGAGTTAGAAAAACAAACACGTGTTTCTTGCTCAGGTTATTTAAGGGCAAAAGGTTGGCTGCAGCTTTACTGGGCTCAGCTCAGTTTTAAGTGTCTTCTCATTTCAGGACCAAGGCTGAAGAAGCAGCTGTTCTCATGCCAGAAAGTAAAAATTTAAAGCAAGAGGTTGGGGGTGTCGGGGTGAGGAAGTCAACGGGTATTTAAAGCTTCTGCGCGCATGGGATATGTCAGACTCACGTGATGTTGGCCAAAGCAAGTCACATGTCTACACCTGCAGTCATTGCTTGAGGAAGTGTACTCAGCCTACAGGGAGAGAGACACTGCAGAGTCACATGGAAAAGGGCGTGCGTGGGTGGATAATGCTCATTCCCAGTCTGCCACATGGGAATTCCATTCCCCTTACAAGTGAATCATTGTCTGCCCAGCGTCGCACTTCCGGCCAAATGAGATTGGAAGGGAAGTTCTTGGGGGCTTCTGAGAAAGAGAAGGAGATGTGTTCATGGGGTAACTTTGTGCCCTTGGAGCATGTAAAGCTTAGCCCTGGTGAGTGGAGAGATGTCAGGTACCGACATGTGGAAGGGTCGGGGGTGCCCCTCACCGCCCTGGGTACATGCTGTTAATGTTCTCTCTGGATGGCTACAGTCTGTTGGCAGCTTGCCTGTGGTCTTTTCAACAGAAGAATCTTGTACTAGAAGTTGCTGAATCTCTGCAGGAATCAGGTTCCTCTTTGCTTAGAATTCATCTGTAGTTAATGAAATTAAGTCAATTCAAACATAGTTCTTTTGTTAATCACTCATTTTTACATGTGAAAACTTGGTGATTGAACTTTCTTAAAAGCTTGTGTGCATGCGTGCATGCATGCGGGTGTGTGTGTGCGCACGTGTGAGATTTCCTCATTGTACTTTAGTTTCATCCGCGGTTTTTTTCAAATTTGTTCTTGTTAGGTTCCCCCTGTACTATGAGCTTAAGATTGCCTTTGTCGTGTGGCTGCTCTCTCCCTATACCAAAGGAGCAAGTTTAATATATAGAAAATTCCTTCATCCGCTTCTTTCTTCCAAGGAAAGGGTAAGATATATGTTATTTCTACAAGTCGTTCGTTAGAAATGTACATCATCGAATGGTTTGTGCTGTAAAACGAGTGAAACTATCATTTCATGGGGGAAGGTGGTTGTTTTTGGCTTCTTGACGCTCTTGGTCAAATAAAGTTTCTACCTGTGAGTCTGTCTGTCTCTCCCCAGGAGATAGATGACTATATTGTCCAAGCCAAGGAGCGGGGCTACGAGACGGTGGTCAGCTTCGGCCGGCAAGGACTGGCTTTTGCAGCCACTGCTGCGGTCACTGCAGCCGTGAAGGTAACTGTGCAGTTCCAGGTTTTGCCCAGTGTCAGATTAAAGCCAAGGGACAAAGTCAGGTGGCTTTATATTCCAGATCATTATAAAATTTTGGCAGAATTTTGCTTTCGGCTTATTTTTGTAAAGCTGGAAAGAACAAGGGGATAATTCAAAAAACATTTTAACGCATGTATTTTGTAACTGCTCAATATTTTGAAAGTCTTAATTGATCACAAAATGAGAGCTAGTTAATATAGAAAGACATACCTGAAGATGTCATTTTGTCGTAATTTTCCTACTTTATAACCTTAAAGTAAGGTTGAAAGGTTTACCTTTAGTAAAGATGACCCATTCTTTCTTTCCCTGTCTCTGGTGTTTCTCTCTCTCTCTCTCTCTCTCTCGATGGCAATATCTTGGTAGGATTTCTGGCTTACTCCTGCACCCCTACTTCGACCAATTTGAGGTAACTGATTATTCAAAATAAGGCATGAAAAAATTCTGTTCTTAAAACTTGAGATTTTAGCCAGTTACTAATGTCATGTGTTGTGTTTTGCAAGTGAAGTTATCAAATGTATGCCTTCTGTGAAAACTCACATTATGGCTTTTGGATTTCTTTGCATGTAGTATTTAATGTGGTTTATTTTAAATACCGTAGCATAATTGATTTTGATGCGTAGTATATGGAAAGAAAACAGGCTTCAGATCCAGAAAATGCTGAGTGACTTTCTAGATAACTGTTGGTGATTTACTTAATCTCTGTGTTCATCGGTTGCTTCATGTATAACGTGGGAGAATATACCTGTCTGTGAGAGGATATACAAAAGCACAGTGGTTGCCAAAATATAGTAGAACTCCAATGAACGTTAATATACATGTCTCTCCCTCTCTCTCTCAAGTGACATTGAGTTTGTTGCTATTAAGTTAAATTGAGATTAAATAGTATTCCAGCTTTTGAGTTAGGCTTTTTCAACTTGGTTATCTTAAACCAAAATACCAATGCTATGGGAATAAATATTATAATTAAGTGGTGATTCTATATAATAGTAATGGTGAAGGGATGTCAAATGTTAAATGGGGTTTCCAGAATGATCCTTAATTTTTCAGAGTGATCTTTGGCTCAAGTACAGTTAATATGATCAACAAAATTAAAAATCAAAATTATATTCAAATTATATACCCAGAAGTGTTGCATTAAGAATTAAGTGGAAACTTACTAACTGTGCAGCCCTAGCCATGTAAGACAACTGTATTATTAATGATTATTAACTATCAGCATTGTAGTGAAGTATAGTTCGCCTATTACTTGGCTTTTAAAGGCTTTTTCTTTTATTAGTATAGATATAAACGAATACTAAATAGTAAAATTTTCATCTTATTGAAGAACTGTTTTCCATTTTTTAAAAAAAGTTCATTTCCTTTTTATTTCTTGCTTAATGAAAATACATGCCTGATTCCCACATGTACTATAAAAGAGCATCCAAGAGATCTAATATTCAACAAGTAGGAATTCTACAAGAAATCACAGATGGCAGTTATCAAAGAAATGATACAATATGATCTCACTGATATGAGGAATTCTTAATCGCAGGAAACAAACTGAGTGTTGCTGGAGTGGGGGGTGGGGTGGGAGGGATGGGGTGACTGGGTGATAGACACTGGGGAGGGTATGTGCTCTGGTAAGCGCTGTGAATTGTGCAAGACTGTTGAATCTCAGATCTGTACCTCTGAAACAAATAATGCAATATATGTTAAGAAAAAAAAAAAAGAAGAGGAAGGTAGCGGGAGGGGAAGAATGAAGCGGGGGAAATCGGAGGGGTGGACGAACCATGAGAGACGATGGACTCTGAAAAACGGGCTGAGGGTTCTAGAGGGGAGGGGGGTGGGAGGATGGGTTAGCCTGGTGGTGGGTATTGAGGAGGGCACATTCTGCATGGAGCACTGGGTGTTGTGCACAGACAATGAATCATGGAACACTTCATCTAGAACTAATGATGTAATGTATGGGGATTAACATAAGAATAATAAAAAAAAAAAAAAACAGCAAACTGAGGCTCAAAGAAAAGAATACACTTGCCTATGCTCAGGAAGTGGTCGAGCCAGGATTCAACCTAAAGGAGGAAGATTTGGAGCCTGATCCTTGGTCCAAATCACCAATTCTGAGAATTATTTGTGAATTCATTCATCCTTTCTACCCTAACCCAAGGCTACTGCATACAAAATATATATTTCTAATGTTATGAAAAAAAAAAAAGAAATGATACAATTATATTTCACAAAACTGAAGGACATGAGTCTCTAGATTGAAAAGGCCCACTAAGTAAAGTACCCAGCACAATGAATGAAAAGACCGACTGTGAGCAAGGTCATTGGAATATTCCAAAACACGAGAAAGAAGGAAAAAAATTTTAAGGATTCCAAAGATAAAAAGTACGTCACATTCAGATGATCAAGAATCAGAATGGCAATTAAATTTCTAAATAGTGACAATGGAAGCTTGAAGACCAAAGAATAATACCATCCATGAAAACATAATGATTTTTACCCTCAGATTCTATAAGAGTCAAGCTGTCAGTCATGTGTGAGCTTAGAATAAATCTTTTTTTTTGAGGCATGTAAAGTCACAAAATTGACCTCCTGTGTGTTCTTTGTCAGGGTAGATGTGCTCTGCCAAAATTAGGGACTAGTCCATGAAAAAGGAAACCCACAGGATCTAGGAGACAGGGGGTCCAACACAGAAGGAAGGTGACAGGACTTCTTCCCAGGATAAATGTGCAAACGTGCAAGTCCAGAGTGCACCTGGCCAAAATGGGATGTGATGGGTGCAGGGTGCCAGGACAGGGATCGCAGGGAAAAGCACGGGGAGGAGATTATCTAATAGGTTTAATCCTATGCAGGGATGATACTTAAACTAGTTAGTACATGCTCCGACCAGTCAGAAGACACACTACTCACCATGAAAAATGTGCTGGAGGCAGTGTTGAGACAGAGGGCAAAGGACAACTAATCAAGTGAATACTTAAAAAATGGGATAATTGTTAGCTCTGGGAAATAAAGTTATATAAGAAAGGAAATATAATAATGGAGCATGACTCGGCCCAGCAGCAAACAGCATGTACATCATAATCCTGAGAATACAGACTGTAGATTGAACAACTGTGATTTTGCTCTATCAGGAAAATGGGGGAAGGAGAGAAGGAGTTGGAAGAGAGAAAATCCTCACCTGCCAGACAGGAAAGTAGAGGGTTTAATGGTGCCTGCAGGAGGGTGTACAGGAGAACAAGAAAGCTTATTGCTTTCTTTTGTTAATAAAATTTAACTTTATTTGACTTCACAAATGAAGTGCAGTTGACCCTTGAACAATCAAGGGTTTCAACTTGTTGGATCCAATTATATACCAATTTTCTTCCAATAAATACAGTACAGTACTGGATATATGTATTTTCTCTTCCCTAAGATTTTCTCAGTAACATTTTCTTTTCTCTAGATTACTTTATTATAAGAGGACAGTATACAATACATATGACATACAAAGTACATGTTAATCAAGTGTTATCAGTGCGGCTTCCAGTCACCAGTAAGCATATTAGTTAAATCTCAAGGGAGTCAAAACTTAGACGCAGATTGTTTACTGCCCAGTGAGTTGATGCCCCGAACCCCCACGTTGTTCAGGGGTCAACTGGTACAGGTCTTATACCCCCCAAGAGGATGCTTTCTGGATTTTACATATTTAAAAGCATCATTCAGTATGATTCTATGGCATAAAAACTAAAAATTAGATTTCAGCTTGAAACATTGCTTAGAAAATATGGACATTTTAGAACATTGTTCTGGGAAACAAAAGCATACAAATCCTGTTTTTCCTCCTCTCTTTTTTTTTTTTTAAAGATTTTATTTTTTTGACAGAGAGAGAGACAGCGAGAGAGGAAACACAAGCAGGGGGAGTGGGAGAGGGAGAAGCAGGCTTCTCACGGAGCAGGGAGCCCAATGCGGGGCTCGATCCCAGGACCCTGGGATCATGACCTGAGCCGAAGGCAGATTCTTAACGACTGAGCCAACCAGGCGCCCCTCCTCCTCACTTTAACACTTAAAATATCGTTTCTAGTCCTGCTATTCTGTGAGACACCTTCCTACATACCATGACCATTTCATGGGATATTTATTTTACTTGGACATACGGTTACTACTTCCAAACCCTCTATGTGGGGAATCAGAAATCCCCACTATATTATCTTATCCTCATTCTATCCTCTTCTATTTTTATTTTCTCCTTTGCTGTGATCAGTGTTTAGCATCCTGTGTATTTGTTCAACATCGGTTTGTTTAATGCCTACTATATGGCAGGTGCTGGGCATGCAGCCGTGGGCAAAATAGACACAGTCCCTACTCTGACAGGGTGCTCTCTAGCTAAGTGTCTGTTTTCATTAACTGAAAATTGTATCTCATCTTGGGTTGCTAAGAGCTTTCCCCCTGCCCTCCCATTATTAAAATAAGCATTAGCTCACAGAAATGCTTTCCTTCAGAAAGGCTTTAAAAGCATTTCTTCTTTGTGATTCATTGTTTGTTTTTATCTGTATATTTAGCATCATAAAACCACCTCCCCACTTCAAAGGCTGGAAATAGAGAACGTAAGAATCATCTAAGTTACCACTGCAAATCAGACACATGTCCCATAATTTGAATTCATTTTGCAACTTTCCCTTCTCGTTTGTGATGTGGTGTGGCGGTCCTTTTGTTATCAAGATCACTGTGTGTGAGGTAGCCCTTGCTATCCTCAGCATGAACACAGTGTATGTTGGCTTCAGCCATCCTGGATTTTATTCATTAGAAATGGTCATTAAATATGCTGAACATAGCATTATGTTAACACTATTTGCCTCAAGTTGTACTGTGCCTATTTTCGTGTAAGTGAAATTAGTTTCATCTCTGGAGATGTCAAAGAAAGGCACTGTGATGGAAGAAATCACTGAACCAGACACTTACACTAATGAGTAAATTGAAACTGAAATAGGAAATAGGTCAAGTTTAAGGAGAAACTTCAAGAAAGCCAATAGTAAGGCTTGAGAATTAATTTAAGATTTTTACAACCTATAGTTTGTTAAAAATATCTTTCAGGCTAAAAATGATTGGACTCTTGGTTGTGACCTTTAAAGATCGGTAATACCCCTGACTAGGATTCCCAGGTTGAACCACCTGAGCATGTTAAAGATGAAAATAGGAATCTAATCAGAACATTTATTACACCATAAAGCAATTTTCTGAAAATGTTACTCAGTTCTATGACCTCATTACCAGGCATCTGTTCGCAAGGTCAGTGTACAAGTTTATTTTGGCTGAGCAAAGCATAAACATATGAAGGACCTTCAAGGATTTTGCTGAGGATGTTCAACATTCCATAGCTTTCACATGAGAAATGCAGGTGGCTTTTTAAGATGAGCAACACAGATAAAAGAGGAAGAAAAGTACTCTTAGTCATATTAACCATCTCGGAATTTTCTCTGGCAGCCTTTTCTTGGTGAATGCAGATACTGTTTAAAAAAAAAAAAAACAATTATCACAGAAATTAGAGCCTTACAGGTAAAATTGCTAAAATCTAATAGACTATAAATGACGATAATATAAACTATAAATGACGATGATTAGGTCAAAATCCTGACATCTTGCTGTCTGCTTTAATAGCTTTCTGTTTGTAAAAGGATTTGAGGATATTCAGCTGCTTTGTATCATGCATTTGTCCAGACAATGGAAAGAAGGGTCATACTATTTTCCCTACAATCTAAGGAAGCAGAATGTTATAATGAATATTTATTAATAGTCTAGTTACCTGCATTTTCTAGCCCGATTCTGCCCTCATTAGTCATGAGATTTTGGGCAGACCATCTGCACTGATATCTCTAAGTATTAATTTTCTCACCTATAAATCAAAGAAATTGATATAAGCACCTGATTTCTAAAACCTCTTATAGCTCTGAAACAGTGGTTGGTCCTCACTGGGAGGGGATTTTTGCCCCCAAGGCAACATTTGGCAACATCTAGAGACATTTTGGGTCATCACAGCTGACAGCGAGGGGCACTGCTGTTTGTGTCTAGGGGCTAGAAGTCAGGAATGCTGCGTAACATCCTATGATCCACAACAATTACCCAGCCCAAAACAGTGATAGTGCTGAGACTGAGAAAGCTTAATCTAAAAAAGTGTAAGTCAGAAAAGGTAAAAGGATATATGAATATGTATAGACAAGTGTTGGTGTGGTGGGTTACAAATGATTTTATTTTCTTCTTCATATTTTCCTCTGTTTACAAATGTCCTTTGATAAATATATATTGCTTTAATCTTAAAACCACTAAAATATATTACTCACTTAATACAAATGCAGTCAGTTCCATTCTAGGCTTAATCAGATTAATTCTCAAATGTCCTTAGAGGAAAAGGAGATTTCCCTAAAAACTTGAAACTAACCCTATCTGCATTTTAATGTAATATGTCAAAGATCAACAAGAAATAGAGCTTAATGGCTATTCATTATTGAACAGTATAGTAAGAATTATTCTGTAGGAGATTGGTTGTAAGATTACAAAGACTACTGATTATGTTTCTAAGTTCCTTTTTTTTTTTTTAAGATTTATTTTTATTTGAGAGAGAGAAAGAGCATTCCGGGGGAGGGGGGGATTTCTCAAGTAGACTCCCCACTGAGTACAGAGCCCCGACTCGGTGTTCCAAATCCCAGAACCCTGAGATCATGACCTGAGCCAAAATCAACAGTCGGAGGCTTAATGGACTGAGCCACCTAGACACCCCTGTTTTTAAACTCTTAATTAAAAATATGAAGAGAATAGGTTGAAAGCTCTTTGTTTTTCAAGATTTTATATATTTATCTGAGAGAAAGAGAGAGCGATAGAGCGAGCACAAGCAGGGAGGAGAGGGAGAAGCAGACTCCCCGCTGAGCATGGAGCCCGGCCTGGGGCTCAGTTCCAGGACCCAGAGATCATGACCTGAGCCAAAGGCGGACACTTAACTGACTGAGCCACCCAGGAACCCCAGTTGAATGTTTTATCCTAAAATGCTGATAAGCATGGTAAATTCCCCTTATTACACAAAATATAATAAGTTTAACATAGTGTTTAACCAGGAAATGAAGTATTTAAACAAAGGCAGAATTCTTTGAGAGTAACAGTTAGAATTAGTCAGACATACAAGGTCCCTTTTCTCAGCTGAAGAATCTTTCCCAGAGCATGAATGTGTTAGATCTGAACCCAAGGGCCCAACCCAGTCAGCTCCTACAAGTGTTCCCATTTTAAATGGATGTCTTGGCCTATCCAAATTCAAACCCTAAGAATTTTGAGTCACCTGAAGGGTTTAGGACACTCCTGCTACTTGAGGATCAGTTTTAATGTAAAATATTCTGCAAAATAGTTCTTAATTACTTTGATTTTTGTGTTCTCATCATAATCTTTCTGTTATTTTCTCTTTGATTTTTAGGATCAATTTTAACATAAGCAGTGTACATACAATTCTGTAGAGAATGGGATCTAAAATCTGGAATATTGACTTACCTTGTAGATGGGAACTCCCTTCCTCCTTATTGACTAATGACCAAAAGTGCCGTTTCCACACATCTTTTCCTCTTCGAACTAGAACCTTTCTGCGTTTTTCTTATACTTTTGGCTTAATATTATATAAACCAAATAGAAGAAAATAAATAAAGCATTATTAATTTAAGCAAAACCTCAATACATTTTAGCATTGTTACTGACAAGTGACTATAACACCCTATTTGTGCCCTCAAAATAGAGAAACAGTGTTTCTTTTGATTATGGGAGTAGGGGATTGGATACAGGAGAAATGAGCAGGAAATAGATCAGAAATTCTTACAGTGCACACATTACAGTTAAAACTTCACTGTAAAAATAGAAAATGTTCACTTGGAGAGTTGTAGCCAGACATTGGAAGAAATGAAAGGAAATCAGGATCTCATCCAGTTTATAATAAACAGTATCCAAATCTAAAAAAACAAAAACTTCACTATACCATCTATCTATAATTTACCATCTATCTGTAATTCTAATTTTGTAATATTGAAAAAATTGTTGAGAAAAAGAATAAAATCACCCATCCCATCTGCCTCAACATCATACTGTTTTCATTTTTGCATATTCTCCCTGTCTGCTTAAACCATACTACATACTTGCAACCATATTGTGGATGTGATTTAGAATTCTGAGGTCAGCGGCGGGGGGTTTCCACTTAACATTTTATTTTAAACATAATTTCTTTGTTAATGGGTTTTTTGTGCAGAAGATATAAAAATTGGAGGGAATAGGTCTGCCTTTAAATGTGATTATTTTATAATTACACTTCTTTAAAGTGGTCACATTGGTCACTTTAAAGTGGTTACAGACTTGGGGCGCCTGGGTGGCTCAGTCGTTAAGCGTCTGCCTTCAGCTCAGGTCATGATCTCAGAGTCCTGGGATGGAGCCCCGCGTCGGGCTCCCTGCTGCGGGAAGCCTGCTTCTCCCTCTCCCACTCCCCCTGCTTGTGTTCCCTCTCTCGCTGTGTCTCTCTCTGTCAAATAAATAAATAAAATCTTTAAAACAATAAAAAAAATAAAGTGGTTACAGACTTAGAATTTATGTAATGTTTTTGAAGTTCACAATACTGTATTAATTCTCTCTTCCCACATTCGTTCTATTCTGGGCCCATAAGAAAATATACAGTGGAAAACCCAATTTTTTGAGGCGGTAATGGCTGTTGAAGTGTTGGGAGTCCTCAAAGAGTGTACACAGCCCCCTCTCGCTGTTCCCTACAGTACTTGGCCTTCCTTGAACCCTTGAGGATATTGATAATATTCCGTTAAAATCCAGATACCTCAGGGTTGGTCAGTGCTCACCTTTAATCAACCTGAAGCAAACCCCTGGTGGATGGTGTGGTCTACCTGTGTGAACCCATGACCACACCTGCAGTTCCCTGCCCAGCCTCTGCTTCTGCAGTCCAGTGTCTATGGAGAACTCTCCAGCAGTCAAGAGCAATGAAAAAGAAGAGGCATCAAAAGAACATTTAGTTTACTTATTACATGCTCACTATCAGGGCCATACCAGTCAGTAAACTAGGAGAATGGAAGAAGCCTAAAATTAGCCACTCTCCTTTAGTTTCTGAAATGCCCTCTCTGTAGACAGGGTATACACAGCACAACAGTAGAACTGACAAGAATGTGTGAGTTCATTTGTGAGGTATGCTCTAAGTAATTTGTGGATCATACTCGTTAAAGATACCAAAGTTTGTAGATGATACAGTGCTAGATTGATTCAGTGGCAGTTTGACTTACTTGCATTCTGAGATGTTCCTTCTTGAGTGGGAGGGTTTGGTAGTCACAGCCCACCTTGGAAATTGCACCTGAGTCTGGTAGCAGGCATCACAGATGTGTATGCCAGTTGTCATCTGTTTGGCAGAAGGTAAAAAGACAAAAATTGCAGGGAGGGGGCCCAGAAATACAAAGATGGGATAAAGAGAATGACCGTTCTGAGAAAACAAAGGGTCTGTTTCAGATGTGCGCTGGTCACTTCCTTCTAGTGCATCTCTGATGTCTTCTGTCCCCTATATCTTTAAAATGATATCTGATTAAGAGGAAGAAAGTATAATGGATTAAACCATGACAAGAATGTTTAAAGACAGGGGCTCCTGGGTGGCTCAGTCGTTAAGCGTCTGCCTTCGGCTCAGGTCATGATCTCAGGGTCCTGGGATCGAGTCCCACATCGGGGTCCCTGCTCCGCGGGAAGCCTGCTTCTCCCTCTCCCTTTCCTCCTGCTTGTGTTCCCTCTCTTGATGTGTGTCTCTCTGTCAAATAAATAAATAAAATCTTTAAAAAAAAAAAAAAGAATGTATAAAGACATGTGGAACCCAATTATTTTTATTGAGAATATAGACCCTTTAACAGTTTCTTTTCACAGTTTAAAAAAAGGCAGACATACAGAGCCTAAGTGGGGTATAGAAATGGCATTTGGTTTTAACATAATATGATATCACTAACTCAGAGTAGCTGAATCAAGATCTTTTTTCAGCATAAAATACAGTAAAGTCTAAATGTTTATAGTGCCTCAGGTTTTGAAATCTAGAAACTGAGAGCTGCACCATTAGGGATGAGTTTCTACAGTACAATTCTAACTAGAGGCAATCATAAATTCACACGTGTGAGAAGAAATAATAGTAAAAAAACCTTTAGAAGAATATTTTTAAAACAGAAGAAATGAGTCATCTGTATGCTATGCAAATTTTTTAAGTCGGTAATTTAGAAATTAATTTTTCCTTTATATTTGGGGAAAAAATGTAGTTAGGTCTGTAAAGTTCAGAAATGTCCCTTTCAGAGCTGGGCAGTGATGAAAACTATTGAATTTTCTGCAGTGTTGGAAATGTTCTCTGTCTGTGCTATCCAAACAGTCGCCACTTGTCACATGTGGCTAGTGAGCATTGAAATGTGCAATTGAAGAACTAAATTGTTAATTTTAGTTAATTTAAATTTAAATACCCACATGTGCCCAGTGTCTATCATATTGTTAAGGCTTTAAAATGACTTAAAGTCAGGGGTGCCTGGGTGGCTCAGTCAGTTAAGCGTCTGACTTCTGCTCAGGTCATGATCCCAGGTCCTGGGATTGTCCCGCATCAGGCCCGCACTCAGCAGGAATCTGCTTCTCCCTCTCCCTCTGCCCTTTCCCCTACTCATTCTCTCTCTCTCTCAAATAAATAAATAAAATCTTTAAAATAAATAAATAAATAAAAAGACTTAAAGTCAAATTGCATAGTAGTAGATATGCCTTGCCACATAGTGAATTCATTAACTAAATATCATTTTGTGATTCTTTGGCTTTTAATTTTTTTTTTTTTTTAATTTTTTTGTACCTTGTACTAAGTGGAGTCATTACCACTCCTGACTTAGCTTATCTTTAAAACAATATGTCTTTGGGGTGCCTGGGTGGTTCAGTCCGTTAAGCTACCAGTTCTTGGTTTCAGCTCAGGTCATGATCTCAGGCTTGTGAGATTGAGCCCCGCATCTGGCTCTGTGCTCAGCAGGGAGTCTGCTTGAGATTCCGTCCCCCTCCCTCTCCCTCTGCCCCTCCGCCCCACACACGCTCTTTCTCTCTCTCTCTCAAATAAAATAATAAAATCTAAAAAAAAAAATTTAAACAGTATGTCTTTTACCTTAAAAACTTCTAAATCGGGCGCATGGGTGTCTCAGTTAAGCAACTGCCTTCGGCTCAGGTCATGATCCCGGGGTCCTGGGATCGAGTTCCACATCGGGTTCCCCCTGCTTGTGCTCTCTCTCTCTGTCAAATAAATAAATAAAATTTTTAAAAAATTTTTTTAAAAATTAAAAACTTCTAAATCATAAGCCCCGAAGTGCCAGTTTTAGGAGAGAGCAAAATACGGATGCTGTCTGCTCAGAGGGTACGCTCGTCATACGTTTTTTTACATTTAAAACAAATTACAAAGCTGAAATGTTTGGGAGTGCAATATACTGATGTCTAGAACTTACTTTAAAAGTGGGTTGATGGATGGATAGATGGTAGATGTGTGGTAAAGAAAATAAAGCAAACTATGAACAATCTAGGGCTGTTCACTGTGCTATTCTTTCAGCTTTTCTGAAAGTTTCATAAAATCAGTCAACCTCATGATAAAATGTTGGGAGAAATTTAAATGTAAGCATATGAAATATTTTAAAGTCTTTTTTTTTTTTTTTCTCGGATCTATCACTTCTCTGTTAAATAGAGCCAAGGAGCAATAACCGAACGTTTACGAAGTTTTAGTATGCATGATCTAACAGCTATCCAGGGCGATGAGCCTGTGGGACAAAGGCCATTCCAACCTCTACAAGAAACAAAAAAGAAAAGTAAATCAGTCTCCGGTGAATCAGCAGGTGTGCTTGTTTGTTTTGATATATTTTTCTTTCACAATTGGAATTTTGAGTCCAGGTGGGTACTAAAATAATACATGGTAACTCTGAATTTGAGTAGACACGATTTACGCTGATGTTTGTGAATTTACACTTAACTGAAGTTGTCTTTCTCTCAGTTTTCTCTAAAGTTAATGCTTGCCTTTTGTTGACTCTAGAGATCATCCAACTAAGAAAGTAACAGTATCCTCTTGTGCCATCATGAGTTTTTAGAAGCCTTCGGTGTGGCCACGCCCACTCCCCACCCTGGCACGAGTGATTAGTCCTCTTTCAACTCAAACTGTGTAGTGACATCTAAGGAGTCACTCTTTACTATTTTTTTTTTAAACACTCTTTACTGTAAATGCCATGAACAAATAAGGATAATTGACTCACAAGATAAAACGTTTGAAGTGGGTGACAAAGGATGACTCCATTTGTAAACAGGATTACTGCAATGGGAAATATGTTGGAATAACATATTCTCGTTCAAGAACTAACTTATAGGTATTTCTAATGTAAATTAGGAGCATGGCAGAGGTGATATGTTCTAAAACTTCAACAAATTATTCTGATCTTAGAAATATACACATAGGGGTGCCTGGGTGGCTAAGTCAGTTTAAGCGTCTGCCTTCAACTCAGGTCATGATCCCAGGGTCCTGGGATCGAGCCCCACATCGGGCTCCCTGCTCAGTAGGAGCCTGCTTCTCCCTCTGCTCCCGGCTTATGCTTTCTCTCGCTATCTCTGTCACTATCTGTCTCTCTCTCAAATAAATAAATAAAATCTTAAAAAATACATATATACACATAAATAAAAAGACATCACTCCTTAGTCATTTTATCACATGTAAGAAAGTTTTAGTTCAAGGCTCAGCTAAAAATTAAGATCTTCACGACATTTCTTATTAATATATTGTTAAGTCCATAAGATACAAGGCTATTCAATGTTTTTTTTTAAGTAGTTTTCTTTTGAGGGAGGTTAAAAATCGTCCTTTATATTGAAACCAATTTGAGAAGTAAAATAACAGTTCCTTCCTATATAGAAAAAATAGTGAACTTTCTTCTGAGTTCTCTCTAGAATGAATAACTTTACAAAGTGGGTGGCTGCTACGTAAGAGGTAGTAATTAAGCATTGGCCATTGATTAAGGTAGTAATATCTTTAAGAATGAGAACCACTGAACTTTGAACCATTATCCTCAATACATTAACAGTGTAAAAGTAGTTTCCAATATAGGCATTTTCTTAATACACGTTTAAAAATTGGGTATACTGGTTTTGATTATGGGGTCTACTGTATATATTTTGCTGGATTTAGACCAGTTATCTGAGTCCTTTATCAGCGGTTTATTAATAATTATACTTTAGAATTGGCTAAGAATGATATTCTGATATTTAAATGAAAAGATGATTATAAATATGAAAATCCATAGCTATCTTTATGATATTCATCTATTAAACTTAAAATGATGTGACTATTTTAAGATAGTAAGGTGCTATTTAGTTCTTCTGTTAAATTTTAAGCCGTGAAAATTAAAATAACTTAAGATTAGAGAGATATGAAGTAAGTAGTAGCAGTACAAAAAAAGGGACTTGTTCAGTTATGAAATTAAAATTTTAATATGCATTACTTTGCCCAAGTTCCAAGTTTCTTACAGAATGGTATATATTCTGAGCTTTTCTTCCCTAAGGAAGAAATTTAACAAAAACATTCTCTCTTGAAAATATTTTTAAAAAGTAGTAAGGTTCCAGAACAGGAATAGTTGAAGAGAAGATAATTATAGATAGTCTATGTAAACACGAGTCCAGATATACATGGAAGTTTATCAAATGAGGATGATGCCCTTCAGGTCGCTGGGGGAAAGGCAGAATTAAATAAGGGTGTCAAAATAATTGCTAGACTTTGAAGATGGGGTAGGGAATGAAGTTACACTAACTCTGTCTCAAGCCCTTCATCAAAATACCTAAAAGGTTAAGACGTACATGTAGGGCACCTGGGTGGCTCAGTTGGTTAAGCGACTGCCTTCGGCTCAGGTCATGATCCTGGAGTCCCGGGATCGAGTCCCGCGTCAGGCTCCCTGCTCGGCAGGGAGTCTGCTTCTCCCTCTGACCCTCCCCCCTCTCATGTGCTCTCTCTCTCATTCTCTCTGTCAAATAAATGAATAAAATCTTTAAAAAAAAAAAAAAAAAGACGTACATGTAAGACACTGAACAGTGGGACATTCCTGACTATATATTTATACCGTTAGGATATACCGGACTTCTTAAGCATGACATCAAAACCAGAAGACATAAATGAAAAACTTGAGAGATTTTTCTATATAAAAAAAATGTATAAAGGGCGCCTGGGTGGCTCAGTTGGTTAAGCGACTGCCTTCGGCTCAGGTCAGGATCCTGGAGTCCCGGGATCTAGTCCCGCATCGGGCTCCCTGCTCGGCAGGGAGTCTGCTTCTCCCTCTGACCCTCCCCCATCTCAAGCTCTCTCTCTCTCTCTCATTCTCTCTCTCAAATAAATAAATAAAATCTTTAAAAAAAAATGTACAACATATAAGGGGGAAATATTCCACGCCATAAGAAAACAAACTAGAAGAAATATTCTCATCTGATACAGGCAAAGGGCTCAGATTTTAACCAAAGAATTCTTGCAAGCCAATTATTGTTACATCTACCAAAGAATACAGCTGACCAATTAATACATGAAAAAGAAACTCAGCCTCACAAAGAAACAGTAAATTAAAATGGTAATCATAGTAATTTTTGCTCACCAGATTGGCAAAAGAATTTTCTTAATTAGCACTGTTCTGTGTTGGTAACTATTCTAGTACTCTATTTCTGTATAACGAACTACAAACAGTGGCCTTAAAAAAAGTCACAGTCCTTTTATTTTACTCCTGAATCTGGGGGCGACTGGGCTCAGGCAGGCAGTTCCTGCTCAGGGTCTTAATGCAGCCACAGGGAGACAGCACCTAGGGCTGGAGTCATAATGTCAAAGGCTTCTTCACTCACACGGCGGGTATGTTAGCTGTGAAGAGTCACACAGCAGATGGCTCAAAGAGGCGGGGCCTCTCTGGCCTCTCCTTCCCTACGTCTCTCTACGTGCTCTCTCAGAGCTCTGGGGCTTCTTACCTGGCAGCTAAAAGCTCCCACAGCCAGTCTTCCAAGAGAAGTGGCAGGAATCAGACAGCATCACTTCTGTCTTAGGGCAATCTATTGAGACAGGTACCTATACACATCCTCGAGATTTAAGGGAAGAAGAGGGCACCTGGCTGGCTCAGTTGGTGGTGCATGCAACTCTTGATCTCGGGATTGTGAGTTCAAGCCCCATGTTGGATGTAAAGATGACCTTTAAAAAGATGTAAAAAAAAAGAGATCTAAGGGAGGAGGAGAAAAGTGTCAGACTTTGTGGACATGTTCTAAAATCACCACAGCAAGCATGTTGGGAAACAAACACTCTCACTTTTTAAGAGATTTAAGTGGAATAATCCTTTTTTATGACAATCTGGCAATAATTATCAAAATTTATTCCCTTTAACTTAAGCAAAAAACTTCTAGGACTATATCATAGAGAAATAATCAGACAAGTGTTCAAAGAAGTATGTACAAGAACGTTCATCTCATTGCTTATAGTAACAAAATACTGGAACAAACCAAATGCCTAAGAAAAACGGTTAAACAGAAGCGTGGTTTATTAGCCATGAAAATTCATACTGTCAGTCCATACTTGCTGACATGAAAACATATCCAGATCATGGGGAAATAAACAATAACAATAAAACAATATGTGTGTTATGCTGTAGAGACACAATAAATAGGTGAAATGCATTAATATATTTGAATTTTCAAATGTGTATACATAGGGAAGAGTCTAGAAGGGTATTGCTAAATTATCAACAGTGTTCAGTTCTGAGTATGGGACTTAAGTGATTTTTTTTTTAATCAACCTATTTTCAAAATCAGAAAGAACAGTACTCTTCTTTTTGAAAAATAAGGTACTCATTTTTTTATGTCATGAATTATTTTTTATTTCATTTACTTCCAGAATTCCTCAAGAAAAAATAGTAAGTTTTTCAGTGTGGTAATTGCATCCACATTGCAAAGTGTTTACTGCTTCATGTGATCAATACATTTACTTCAGGTGCTCTGCTTGTTCCCACAAGCAAACTCAAATATCTGGAAATTTGAATCCAGTTTGAAAACTCATCATGGCCTGCTGTGAGTGGTTTGAGGTTAAGTGGTCAAGAGAAGTCCTACTTTGATGAAGTGATTTAAGTCTGCATGTTGTCACTATGGCAAAAAGAGCTCCCTCCAAATGCTTCTTTGTAAGAAAATAGATGCCTTGGACATGATGTTCACATTCCTTGAAAGGACACCACATTGTGATAAGTGGAAATATTTTTTCTGCAAAGATACTGCTGCTCCCATATCAGTTAAAAGTGGCCCAATGTTCTGTTTCAATACCAGTAAATAAAGAAATAAAGCATATATTTTTTGTTTTGCTTTAGGTGCTTTACATATTTATTTAATCCTTAAGATGACTACACAGTTTAAGTATTTCATCTTTATTTTTTATCTTTTTTTAAGATTTTATTTATTTTGACAGAGCGAGAGCACAAGCAGGGGGAGTGGCAGGCAGAGGGAAAGGGAGAAGCAGGCTTCCCGCTGAGCAGGGAGCCCGATGTGCGGCTCGGTCCCAGGACCTTGGGATCATGACCTGAGCCGAAGGCAGATGCTCAACCGACTGAGCCACCCAGGCGCCCCTAATTTTTTGGATGATTAAACAGTCATAAGGAGATTAAAATACCTTTCAGGGGCTAACTACATAGTCAATAACAGAAATGAGGTATCCACGGTTCTCTTTTTCATTTATAAAAAGGCTACACTTCGTGGCACGGTTGGGCTGGAACTAGGAATTCCAGTAATTTGAGCAGGTAGCAACCTTAGCGATGCTTTAGTCAAAGATGGTGGACGGGTGTGCTGCCTGCTGCCTGCTCCCGTGCTCACGGTGGCAGCCATTGCTGAAGGACCGTGGCACTTTCCCACGCTGGCTCACAGGCCCCCTCAACATAACGCCCCGCACAGCTCGACTGGGTCAGAGTTGGCATTCATCCTCTCATCTGTCTCACCCCCTTACCGTACGAGAAAACAGGCCTGCAGAGAGGCAAGACTCACTCTGGGTCTCACGGCTCATAGGTGGTCGAGTACTCCCGTGTCCTAACATCGGTCCAGGCCTCCTTCCAGGTCAAACTTCCTGTGATTCCACACTTAGATTCATATGTAGAAACGGCTTAAAGCGGTGGGTGGCTAAGTACTGGATTAATGTTGGCTTTTATTATTACTATAAGGGGGGAAACTTAAACTATACCAACTCTAAGATGGAGGAGCTGTGTGAATCCCGGGTCCGTTTCCTAAAGTGGAGACAGCGCCCAGGGTCACACAGGCTCCTCAGCCTTGGGTCCCCAGTCACTGCTCCTCAAGAATCTGCATGCGAGGGCTCTGTCCAGTGTAGATCAGTGATGTAAAGCAGTCGATCTGAGCGCCACTTTGAATGGCGGCAGCGGCTGCACTTGGCCCGGGCCTGGCAGTCCCGTGAAGCGCTCAGCCCACTCACCGAGGGCCTGCTCCGGGATGGCACCCAGATCTGGGCTTCCCTCATCGTCTCAGCTCTCCCTTCTGCCCCCAACACTTGAGTCCTTGGACAACTTGGATTAACATTTCAATCCATCACTTTCTCTGAAACCATAATTAGAAAACTAACAAGATTTGTTACCTGAAATTAGGAAACAAAGAAAGATATATATATATAATCCTCTTTTGAATGAAGTTCCAATTCCTAATCATATTCATAAAGTGAGGAGTGATTAAAATAGCAAGGACCATGTTTGTTGACCTGTAGTCTTATGCTTCATCTGTGACCTTAGAGAACTTTCTGGTCACAGTTGCTTCCTTTCTGACTCTTTCCTTGATTCCTCATTCTGCGTTTTACCTTAGTTTTATTGGGGTCGAGAATATTGTGGAAGCAACAGCGATAGATAAAAATCTAGAATTGACAACCTAAAAACAATTTTTTTCTGGCTTATTTTCCCCAATTATAAAAATAATACAATTTTTTAATTAATAAAATTGGGCAAATTTTTTTAAAAAAGAAAAAATTTAAAATCACCTAAAAGCCCACTTTCAAGAGATCTAATGGTTTCATTGTTTTTTCCTCTGCTTCGGTATGTACATTTTTTTTCCACTTACTACTGTATCAGGAGCTTCCTGCCAGGACCACTGACCCAGTCCCTCTCCGGGCCACGCTCACCTTCTCGCAGCAAACAGTGCGGCTACCCCCTGCCCTAGCCCCCGGCAGGGGCTCTCTCCTACCTAGAACACAATTCCTTGGACTGAGGCAGGAGAACAAAACATCTTGGCCTAAATTATGACAGATTCTACTCCCAAATCCTTCCAATTTTTAGCCTGGAAGCCTGGCAGCATAAAATTGTACTTGCATAATACAATATACAATTAAAGGTGTGTATCTTATTATGAGACCGAGAAGCTTATTAACAACTCTTCATGGTTTGTTTCGTGAGTTTGAAGTTATTCATGGCCTGGGAGAGCAGATTAATAAACGTTTAGTCAGTATGTCTTTCTTCACGTGCAAGGAGTCCATCCCTTGCCCCCTCCTGAACCTGGGAAAACTCCTTTCTTCCTCACCTGAGGATTTAGATATTTATGCTCCTTATCCTTATTAAAGGAAAATTTGAAACCTAATAGGGTCGTGTAACCTAACCTCACCCTCATCTTTATAACTGACTGCTTTTCTAGCACTCTGGTTTGCTATAGACTTGGGCCCCTGTGTTGCTCCATCCAGGCGGGGGTTCTCAAAAATGCAGGCCCTGCACCAGGGCATCAACATCACCTAGGGACTTGTTAGAGATGTAGATTCTCCTCAGCTCCACTCTCGGCCCAGCAGTCTTTGTTTTAGCAAGTGCTCCAGGTGACTCAATGTGTGCTAATCAGTCTTTACTAATAAAGTCTACCAAGCTTGAGAACCACGGCTTCAGGAATGGGAGCGTTCTTGTCTGTGAATCCCAGCGTCGGAATGCTGTCAGACTTCCTGACAGTAACCAGCCTGACTACCTGGATGTTTGCAGATTGGCCAATGTTAAGTCTTCTGGAGCTACATGGAGCAGCCTGTTGGCACACCCACACGGCCTCGTGCTGCCTTCCTGAGGCTGGTTCTTTTCTTTGACTAACATCTGTCATCGCAGCCCGTGGTGTTTCTAATTACTGTAGGCCATCCAGCTGGGTTGTATCTCAGCAGCTGCAACAGTGTTGGCTTAACATCTCCATCACCTGCCCCCGGTGAACTTAACTCGCCCAAAGTGCCAGCCCCTTTGGGTATTATTTGACTCCTTAAATTCACCCTCCCGTTCCCGCTCTCGACAAAAGTTTTGACGCCTGGTGGGCGGAAACCCTTCATTTCTCATTAAAGTCAAAGGCACAAATGACAAACACAATAAAACACAAAATTGCGTAGATTGTTTAGAGTTCACGAAGAGATCTGTCTCAATATATACCTGCTTATACTCTTTGAGTTTCGAACAAGATGTTACCTACTCAAAAATAAATTATTTTGAATTGTTCTGAAAAACGCATAGTAAAAATAGGAGTGGTCGGGGGCAACTTCCTGGAAGCAATGAATGATGAGCTTGATCCAGAATAGTGTGCAGGGCAGAGACTGGTGACAAAGGAAAGGGAGCACATTCCAGATGAGGAAGGGAGAGGAGTGAGGGGGCGAATGCAAACCAGGCAGAGAAGTGCACTCAGAGCACTGTCCTTTCACCAAAACATGCTGGTTTTGACCGCTCGTTTAGGTTATGGAATTCCACTGAAAGACGGAGATGAGAAAACTGATGAAGAAGCGGAGGGGCCGTATTCAGATGATGAGATGTTAACACACAAAGGGCTTCGAAGATCGCAAAGCATGAAATCTGTGAAAACCGTGAAAGGCCGCAAAGAGGTTAGTCAGGTACAGAGTTGTCTTCCTAATGATTCCTATTCCTTTCCCTGCTGAATTATCACTCAGGATACTAATGATCCATAAGGGAAGAACAGAGGAGGAGATCAGCAGTTACATTTAAAATTCTTTATTCAGATTGGATATATTAGGATCTCTGGAAATTTACAAAATGGTAAATCCCTGCTTCCTCTGTGAGTAGAAAATGGTATTCTCCTAGAGCAAGTCATACGGTGGTCATGAGCACCCCAGTGTTAGCCCTACACGTAAGCAAAGAGAGCAACTAACAAAAGTAACTACATAGTTCTGCTTTGAACCAACCCTGTATGAGGATTAAATAGAAGTTTATCCATAATAATATATTGTCTTTGTGTCCAGAAAGCAGTGGAGGAATTCAGTCTGTCTATGGCCTCCGATCATCGGGAACCATTGGCATACCAGGCAGAGCAGAACTGACAACAGTTAATGTTTTTGTTACTAGCGATAATAGCGTGCAGCATATATCCAACATAGTAGCAGCTCCATGTTTGAGTATGTCAGCAGCAGTGTCTTCTGAGTTTGGAAGCACACTTCTAGGATAACTGACGCTTTATATTAGAAAAGTCAAAAAATTATTACTGTGATTATGAGCTATTCAGTTCTATCTAAGTTCAAAAGTAATCGTCTGATTTGTGATAATGACCTGTTTCTCTCTTCAGGTACGGTATGGATCACTAAAATACAAAGTGAAGAAGAGACCACAGGTGTATTTTTAGTCATCTGCACTTCAAGAATCCCAAGACAAATTACACTAGCACGTTGACTTTTTTGCTAACATTATTCATTCAGGACTTACACATTAAAATAATACTTTAAATTGTGGCAGTGATAGGGTTTATTTTCATCAATTTAAATAGCTTTTAATTTCTTTCACCGTTACTTCCATGTCCAGAATACGAAAGGTAGTTATGCAGAGCTTATTTATGTATATGTATATATATCTCAGAAATAATAGAAAATTGTGTTACCTGTTTTCAAATTCCTCAACAACACTGAGTGCCTGGGATATTAAGATGAAACACAAACCCACAGTATACTTGAGTCTTTTTACGGTTTAAGATACATCAGCCTTTGTGCTATTGTATTTGTGTTTACCTCTGTTTATATTCTATCTATCACATGAGGATAGTAATTAAATAGGCCTCTGATCCAGCAGTGATAGGACAAGGGTATAATGTAAGATAACAGCATGTTTTATATATCCTTTAAATTTTTACTTTTTTAATACTTTCTGGTTTTTCCATCGTCGACTGAAAGTTTTCGAAACAAGTGTTTGAAAGCCTGGTCTCCACATAGCACTTTTTATTCCTGACTAGTTTTGCACACTTGAAAATTGTTTACTTATTTGCGACTGTACATTTAAGTTTTATTGACACTATCTTTACTGTTATTTGTCACATCCCGACATGTCACATTTATGCCTTGAATTTCGTCATCTCTTTTCCTGTGGGTTTCATTTGTTAAATTCATTAGATTCTAATAATATGAAAATACAGCTCATTGTTCAACTTTAACTATTTTTAACTCTCTGTAGGTGAGAAGCTGTTTTAAACATCAACCAGTTTTCCATGCATCATAGTTGAACTTAGCATGTTCTGTTAACACTGGTTACATTTTCAGCATTTAAATAGAGTAGTTTTTGTGAAACAAGGTCATGAAGTTACCCAACAGTTGGTCCATTCACAAGCCTAGCACTGATACGTGCTGCTGATTTATAAATCTATATTGACTAGAATCATTTAAATCTCCCGTCTTCTGGCTGAGTTCGTTCCCTGAAGATAGGTGCCAATGCAAAATACAGATGTTAATCTTACATACTAGAAGCTACTAGAATAGATATTAGAAAAATATTTTTTTAATCCAAGAGATTTTGAATTACAGAACACGGAGGCTTTTTTAGGTGGCATTGATAACTATGCATTCTGAAGTCTCTATTTCTGGTGGTGGTTTTAATGATCCGTAGTCAAATTTGTACAGTTAATTCAGATAATTTACTTTGACTGTTCTGTTTGTCGAAAAGAAAAAGCAGTGAGCAAGATTTGTGAGATCATTGACTTCTCTACCTTTTTAAGAAATGAAACCAGCTGGCAATGTATATTCAGGACCTCCTCAGAGTGTTGGCAGAGAACAGAATGTTTATTTAAGAGTACCTTAGTTTAATTAATACATTGCTCTTGATACAAGTCTCAAAACATTTTCTGGACTATCTCACATTCTTGATATATAACATCAAGAAAAAATTCGCTCAACTTCTTTTCTCCAAAAGTTTAATTCTATGAATATCTTCATCTACTTTACCTTGACTAATTTGTAGCCTTTGAGTTTCGAGAAAAACTCTTTGTGTTCAAAATTCCTAGGGATTCTGATTATAAATGCTTGGAATATTGCAAAACTCCTTGGAAGGGAGTTTTATTTATATTTCCTCGTACCAGACTTATTAATACAAATGCTACACCGTATATGTCTTTCCTGCCTAAAGGCAGTGTCATCTCAAGTAGCCTGACAAAGTCACGTAAGTGACTCTATCTAAAAACATTACCTGTGCGGGCTGTTCTGCTCCATTTTATCTTTTCTAAGTCTGATCTGAGTATTAAACCTATTCCTTAATTATAGTAAACTCATAAATACTGTTCTAAATTGGAGGCATTATTTATCCCTCTCCACAAATAAGACAGCACAGGTCGCATGTCCTTCTCCACACGGTGCTTCCTCTGGTCTGTTTCTACTGTTACACGCAGTGGATGTCACTTTGCTGTTCCATCATTCCTTTCTCTCCTTTCCTTACATTTCTGACATTTTGCTGCTTTTCTCTTGTGTGTGTTTTAGCATGCCCTTTCCTTGGAACTTTGTGTGATAAGCTTATAAATCTTTGTCTCTTTTAAGGTGGAACAGGTCAGTTTTTGTTTCTCTGCTTTTGAGTCCACTGCTTTTAAAAGAGGTAAATTTCTCTCTCGACCACAGTGCCTTGTTTTCCCAATGCCACCATTTGGTGAAGGGGCATGAGATGCTGCGCAAGCCTATTTAAGGCGATATAATGGTAGCTGTTAAAATTTATGCAGAAATTGTAGCCGGTGTTTTATTTTATTATATATTCATTCAGCTTGTGCATTAATATTAACTGTTCCCCGAGTTTGTTTGGAAGTGACAGTTGATCTATTCTTTAGTTTACCGTGTTTTTTCTGGGATAAAAAAACGAGCCAGAAGTAAGTCTTATTGCTAAGTAATTAATTATGTAAACCCATGTAGGTCCCGCACAAGATTCCCTCCACACAGTTCACTCTATGTATGTGGATTTGGCTAGAAAGTGGTAACTGCCAGCATTACTGATTATAAATACTTGACTACACAGATTGATGGAACAAAATTATTAAAGTGTTTTCAGGGAATTGAATCCATATGTCACCACCAAAGATTCATACAGTGTTAAAAAATATGTAAATATTCCAAATCTCTGTAAAACACTGGTTAGATAAATATGTCTTCTTTCGTTTCCTTTTTTGATAACATAGTTTGAGCTTCTGTAATACTTGAACTTTTGTGTTAAAAAGAATCCAATGCTATTTCCTATTAAATATGAGTAATTTGTATGTTTAATTGGAATGGACTAAATTTTTATTTTGGTTTTCTTTTATCAGGAAAATTAAAGAGTTAATATGTATCGACAAGCAATTTCCTACATGTTCCTATAGGCCAATTCATTTGCAAAGCAATTAGGCAATTTTGAAATCATTGTTACTGTGGTATGCAGTGTATATTTCTTAGTAAACATCATGTAAGAGTAAAACTTTCCAAAAGAAAAATACAGCTTTTTCCTCTAAATGGTTAAAGATTTAATCTTCTAGTAGTATTCTACAGATTCGTTGTATATTAACTTTTTAAAAATTGACCATGAATTAACATTTTCTCCTCTAACACCTCTTAAATCTGTGTACTTTCATAGTTCAGAGAAAGCTGTTTTGTAATTTTTTAAACTCTTTGTAAAGGCTCTCTTGAGGCCTAGTATGGGGGTAATTTTACAAATGTGTTTTTTGAAAACTTTAATATAAAATAAACTCATTTTATTAGTGACAGCTTGTATTGTTTTTGTGTGTCAGAGGTCAGAGTACCTATGTTGGGTTCCATAAATTTATATTATTTATTATGGAGTATGTATATAGTATTATGTACATATTACATAATAGATAATGTATCCACACACTTAAGATTCCAAATCACAGAGCAAATTATTAAAAAATCATATACATTCTGGAATGGTCATAGAATTACAAAAGAAACACTGAATTGTTAAATTCAGATGTTGGAATGGGAAGATATAAAAAAAATTAGTACAGAAACCCTAGCCATCAATTTGTATTGGTTAGCTGTCTCAGACATCAAATATAACACAAAATTCAGTTTTATGTTTCCTGGGAATGTTCTGGGGTTCCATCTGTTTTAAAGTCAGACGTCTGTCTGCCTCACATTTAAGCTTTAGAGAGAAATCCTATGTTTAAAAAAGTTTTTTTGTGTTACTTCATTATGCTATATAATGTGTTAAAGTATTTCCAAATGGAGTTATGTTTTCATCTTTATTAGGAGGTATATCCTTGTGATGATCCAAAGAAGTTAGAAACTTAAATAAAAATTCAAAAGGACACAATGGATATATGAATTGCAGCATTTTCCGCAGTGTTTTATTCTCCCTTTAAGTGGTTCACTGTTCTTAAGAAAGAGATTCATGGAACAAAAATCATGTCAGAGACCAATCCATTGTTCCATGGAAAACATTCCCTCCCTTTTACCTCTCCATCAGTATTCTAGCCTTGAAACATTCTCCTTAGGGTCTGGTTTTGGTAGTGTTTTTTAAATTGCTTTTTATAAGATAATGCTTTGAACTGAAATTTTAAAGCACAAGATTGATAACTGTCTATGCGTGTAGGATACTAAAAGACTGCTGGGCAGGAAAATCGCCAAGCTTAGCCTTAGTTTATCTGGCAAGCCCAGATTAAAGGCAAAAGAGAAGGAAAATAGGGTATTTTGGCCTTATGTGCAAATCAGAGTAGCATCAATCATTTTCATGTAGAAATACTCCTTGAGTGCCTGCTGTTTAGAGCAACAATGCCTGGATCCAAGTGGGACAGCACAACAAAAAGCAATAATTCTTGCTTTTTAAAAAAAACAAAATGTTTGGATTATTTGAGGAGGATTTATGCTGGGATTTCTTCTAGGTTATCGAATAATTCATTTGGTTTCTCTCAGAGCAGGTTTTTGTTTGCTTATTTGTTTGGGTTTTCATCCTTGGTTCCTTCTTTTCCTTACTTCTTACATCCAATACAGTCCTAAGCGCTTTTGACTCTGTCCAAAATACACAGGCAGACTGCGGAGAAATTGCCAGCTAGGTTCCAGACCACTGCAATGAAGCAGGTATCGCAATAAAGCAAGGCAGATGAATGTGTTAGACATACATTTACCTTCTACTGTAGTCCCATTAAATGTACAACAGCATTATGTCTAAAAAAACAATGTACATGCTTTAATTAAAAAACATTGCTTAGTTGAATCACAGATCTGTACCTCTGAAACAAATAATACATTATATGTTAAGGAAAAAAAAAAAGCAGGAGGGGAAGGATGAAGGGGGGGAAATCGGAGGGGGAGACGAACCATGAGAGATGATGGACTCTGAAAAACAAACTGAGGGTTCTAGAGAGGAGGGTGGTGGGAGGATGGGTTAGCCTGGTGGTGGGTATTAAAGAGGGCACGTTCTGCATGGAGCACTGGGTGTTATGCACAAACAATGAATCGAACACTACATCAAAAACTAATGATGTGATGTATGGTGATTAACATAACAATAAATTTTTTAAAAACATCGCTTAAAAATGCTAGTCATTAATCACTGATCACAGATCTCCATAACAAATATAGTAATGGTGGAAGAGTTTGAAATATTGCAAGAATCACCAAAATGTAACAGAAAAACACAAAGTTGAGCAAATGCTGTTGGGAAAATGGTGCGTATACACCTGCTCAATGCAGGGTTACCACAACTTTAATTTGTAAAAAATGTAATATCTGCAAAGCTCAATATTAAGTGAAGCACAATAAAATGAGGTATGCCCAAATCCTGAATTTGACTATTAAACTCGCCTCCCCTCCAACTCTAACCTGGAATACTTAGAGCATAACCTTTATTTAAGGCAGAAGTTCTTGAGACCTTACAACATTTTTTGTAGCCTTACAAATGTTTCAAGGTGACTCAACCTTGAGTCCCATAGAACTGTCACAGCTTCTTATCTTTTCAACCGGTGTCTTTGGGAAATACAAAAAGAGAAGGTTGTGAAGAGAGCAGGGAGAAGAAAAGGGACAGATGGTCTTGCACATCAGCCTTGGGAGAGAAATTTTTCTCTTCCCAGCATTGTTTAATGCTATATTTGGGAAGAAAGTGAGTGAGAATAGTTGATGGAGCCAGGTTAAGAGTATCTGGCTGAATTATAATGTGTTTTGACATGACGCTATCTCAAAGTGTTGAGAAAGAATTGGGGATAATAGGCAGAGATTTTTTTCCCCTTCAGAATTTTTAAGTTTAAGTTACTCTAAGTTTGAGTGTTAACAACAGATCATGGTAGTGGCAAGAATCAACAGTATTATCTGTATTAGAGTTCGCCAAAGAAATGGAACCAATAGATGTGTGTGTGTGTGTGTGTGTGTGCACGCCCGTGCATGTAGAGAAAGATAGGGAGGGAGGGAGAGAGACTTACTTTAGGGAATTGGCTCATGCAATTGTGGAGGTTGTCAAGTCCCAAATCTGCAGGCCAGGGTCGCTTACTGGAGACCCAGGGAAGAGTTGATGTTTCTGTTCCAAGGTATTCCCTCTTAAGGCCTTCAACTAAGTGGATGAGGGCCACCCACATTATGAAGGGTAATACACTTTATTCAAAGTCTACTGATTAACTAAATGTTAATCTCCTCTAAACAAATACCTTCACAGTAACATCTAGACTAACCATTGACCAAATGTCTGAATGCCGTGGCCTACTTAGTTGACACATAAAATTAACCACTACAGTACTCTTAAGTTCCAAAAGAAAATATTTACCTTGAAATATAAGTTAAGGGCGCCTGGGTGGCTCAGTCGTTAAGCGTCTGCCTTCGGCTCAAGGTCATGATCCCAGGGTCCTGGGATCGAGTCCCACATCTGGCTCCCTGCTCCACGGGAAGCCTGCTTCTCCCTCTCCCACTCCCCCTGCTTCTGTTCCTGCTCTCGCTATCTCTCTCTCTCTGTCAAATAAATAAATAAAATCTTTAAAAAAAAAAAAAAGAAATATAAAGTTAAATGTAAACATTACAAGCCTTGGGTTTGATGAGTTCATCTTACAAAGAAAGGGAATGTTGCAGCATGGGGTTTATTTGGAAGAGGAAAACTACTTTGTATGGCTTATAATGCCTCTTGTATTCAGTCATGATAACTAACATTTGTATATCAGTTTGTTTTCACACTTTGGGAAGAGGTATCACCTGTTTTGCAGATACAGAAACCAGGATTTTATATATATATATATAAAGATTTTATTTATTTATTTTAGAGAGGGAGAAAGAGCACATGTTAGCAGGGGAGCGGGAGCAGGAGAGAATCTCGAGCAAACTCCATGCACTGAGCGGGGAGCCCGAGGCAGGGCTCAATCTCACAACCCTGAGATCATGACCTGAGCAGAAATCAAGAGTCGGACGCTCAACTGACTAAGCCACCCAAGCACCCTCCAGGACTCACTATTGACAAGCCTAGGACCCAACCACAATATTCGTGATTTCAGACTCTTGTTAATTCCATTACCCTTGGTTATCTTGGCAATCACAGAATATTTAAACAGCTCACATAGAAATGATTCTTAGCATGTATGTATTATACAAAAATTTCAGATTATTTCTCAGAAGATTAAATGGAGTGAAGTTTTTGAGTGATTTGATGTTAAGAGATTTCACTCAGCGTAGCTTCAGTAAGGAGAGAAGAAGGATGCTTTTCAAATGGAGAGGAAAAATAAAGACATAATTTACTATCAATTATTGGCTTAGACAAACAGGAAGAGATTTGAAGAGAGGATGTAGCTTAAATGGGAGGAGTATCCTGTCAGGAAGTGCTTTCCTTCCTTCCTTCCTCTCCTTTCCCACCTGCACTTGCTCTGTGGCTTCCTCCCTTCACACCACACCTTGTAAACCCTTTTATGTGCTCGGTTCACAAGAATTCTCATGCATTGTTCCATATTGGGTTGAAACCAATAAAACACACACAAAAAAGGCCAAATGCCTTTTTACATAGGAGATGAACTTTATTCAATCTTTTAAGTTGAAAGCAAGTACAGTTAGTATATATAGCAGGGGACAGTTTCCATATGTTCCAGGAAAGTGGAACTGTATTATTTATAGTTCACAACATGTTGTATAAAAGGAAAGCTTGCAGGGGGCTCCCAGGGAGGTAAATGAGACAAAGGAGGGAAGACTTGGGGTGCTCTATTTAAAAAGAAAAAAAAATTTTTTTAAATATTTAACCGATGTATAGGAGAGGTTGTGGTCTTTACCTTACCATAACTTACATTCTAAAATTAGAAGAGACACTGGAGCATGAAGGGAGAGGGGGAAACCCTTAATATTGTAACAATAGGAAAAAGGGGGTTCGGAAAAGCAAGGATAAGTAATTGTCATTAAAAGGATATATCTTCCAAAGTGCAAAGTACAGTTACATGAGATCTGGTTGATATTTGACCCGAGAGTCTCAAAGCCCATTAGACTGCAGCAAGTAATAATTGCTTCCTCATTTAGATTAGACAATGAGCTCTCTCTGCAAGCTGCTCTCCTCTAAATAGATTGTAGAGAGTAATTGAAACAAGTTATACTGGGAAGTGGAGTGACCGATTCCTCAAAGTGTGAGAGCAGAGCTATGGTAACCTCTTAAGCCTGGCCTTCATCCTGTTCCTATTTAGGGAATCTGCAGGGCAGCCAGCGCTGAGCGCAGTCTGCACTTCGCCAGCTTTATTGTTTAGACTTGAAGGGAAGGTCATATGCCCTCTTTGACTGGGAGGTTTATGGGCTCTCTCTAATTAGCAGCACCCTCCACCAGACAGACTGTTGGCTCCCTTCCAAGAACGGGATTTGGTAGCGGCCACTGATGAAGGAGAAAACAAGGTTATTTACCCTGTGACTGTAATTCTTGGCACAAATTCTCTCTTTACACTCAGACACATTTTCCTTTTGTTCCAACTTGCCTTTGGAATTCTGAGTAGGGCGTTAAGGGAGGGAAATGCGGCCATATATTTAGTAGTGTAAACAACCCATATGTTGGCCTGGTATACTTTTTACTATTCTAGGGCCTCACCGATCAACAACATAAATTGAGAGAGAGAGAAATAAAAGGCAACAAATTCCGAACGTTACTTGCAAATATAAATACATGAGCACATGCCCACACACAACCTCAGAAAAGGAAGTTTAATTTGCAACATTAAAATCACGACATTTGTGCGTTAGGACACGTAGAAATAACAGCGGTAAAAACGTGATTGGGTTTAGCTGTTAGTGGAGTATTAAAAGAGCACCGGGAAGATACTTGGCTTGTCCTGCTCTGTCGGTTCCATAAGACGGTGGGTTAAGCTGATGGAAATGCTTTTTGGTTGATTTAAACCAGATGTTCTGACTATTTTTGTCCAGTTAGCAGATGCAGCAGCCCTGCAAAATGCAATACTGCCCCCCTCGGCCGGCCGCCAACTGCGGGAGCAGGAACCTCGGCTCCACCAGCTACCTCGGCCATAAAAACCTTTCAAGTCCCCATTACTATTCCAGGCACATTCCAAGGGGTTTGAGTCACAGGGTTCACTTGGCTTTTCTCCCGTGCAGAACTGCTTGTACCAGGTGGAAGACGACCTCCAACTTCAAAAATGGAATCCATAACCGGTCAAAGAGCGCTTTAGGGCAAGCCCCAGATGCAATCCTACTGCAACTTCGCTCCCACACCTGCGGGCTGCTGCCTGCGCACCTGGAGTCCCACGGCCAGAGCTGCGCCCGCTTGGTCAAAACACAGGGCTGTTCTTTGGAGAATCCTCAAAAGCTGCTCTATTTTTCCCTGCTCGTTTGAGAAGTTCCGAGGGCTGCTAGGCAGCGGGGATGGGTTGGAAACTTGCTCCGTTTGGCAGTGCGTCGGGGAACGCTTGAGGCCAAGGCGTGCGGCCCAGGGGGCTGAGGTTCCGCCGGCTTTTAAGTCGGCTCCGAGGGGAACTCCCAGCCCCTCCCACGCGCCCGTCCAGACTCGCAGGCCGCCCGGCCCGGGGCGAAGGAGCGCGCACATCTGGCCACCCAGGAGCCACATCTGGAACGCTAACCCCCGCACCCAGATGTTCAAGGGGCCGGGGAATCCAAGACCGCGAAGGGCCGGGCTTCCGCGGCTGCGGCTCCTCCCCGCCCCCACCCCGCCGGAGCTGCAGGGGTCCGGACTGGGGAGATGCCCCTGGGAAGGGCCGGCCGGGCGGTTGGGGATTTTGAGCGGGGGATGGGTGCTGGGGCCGCGGTAGGCAACCGGTGGGAGTGCTGGAGCCACAGTGGGGGATAAGGGGAGGGGCGCTGAGACGGTGGATGAAGCCTCCAGACGTGCGCGGGACGGGCACTGAGGGCGGGGTTCCCCCCTCCCTCCTCGCTCTAGCGCGAAGACGCAGGCGTTTCCTCCTGAGCAGCAACTCGCCCCCGCTTCCCTGCACCTTCCCGGGACCGCAACGAGCCGTGCGCCTCTAACCCTCTCCCTTCTCCCTGTCCCTAACCAGGGGAGGAGGGAGCTACCCAAGCCTGCAGACTGCCTGTGCGGCGTGGCGCGGGCAGGCGCGCCCCTCGGACGTCTGTGTTCGCGCTGCAGTTTTGACGTCTGAGCAGCGGTGTTTGCCAGGGAGTCAGGGCTGTTTGGAAGGTGCTGCGATCTGAACAGATTGTTTCCATTCGATTTGTTTAACCAAGGTGAAGGCAGACCGTGTTCTTACTTAAAAGTTTTCCTTCATCCAAGTTGTCCTTAGATTTTCATATAAGGGTGTCACAACGCCCCCTGGTCATGGCACAAATGTTTTGTGACAGTTTAGAAAAACAGGAGAAAAATACCGTAAACTAAACTCACAACCGACGGGAAAATGTTAAAAGATGTTGGACCTGTTTCATCTGACAGCCCAGTCATCGCGTATTCTCCACCAAAATAAGTAACTCTATTCGCAGCCTTCAAAGTATGGCAACTCTCCCCCGTTAGGGGCAAAGTGCATGAATGGGCTCTGGTCCCACCTTAGTCACCAGCTGAAACTGGACAAGCTTTAGAGAGTCACCTCTTCCCAAAGATTGCCAGGCTTCATTGAGAACAGTCAAAAGAATACGGTCTTTTAGGTGCTCAGAGCATAGTATCCAAGTAAAAGCTTTTCCATTGCTCACCTCCGTGGCCTGTGGCAGGTTACTCTCCCTCTTAGTGCCTGCTGCCTCGGTCTCCCCGTTTTAAAATGTAACTGTACCTGTAGCACAGGGATGGTGTAAGGATTGGGGATTAATGAGATAGAGCAATCAAATGCTTAACACAAAGCCCAATGCATAAGGAGAATTCAGTATTATTATTATCACTATCAATGAGAGCAGTTGGAAAAGGTAGCCTCCTTTAAGAGTATGAGTCTTTACCCCTGCTGAACAAGTAAAACCTGCAACACTCTGGTCACAGCTCCAGGAGGAAATTAGATGAAATGATGACAACGATCCATAAGCTTTCTTTATAATGTGACTTTTTTGTAACATGAATTTGATTTCTGGGTTTCCCATTAAAACCACTTCCCAGAGAAGATCACTCTTCTTTGAGAAAATTTCACTAGGGTGATGAAAGTGTGTGCAAAACCCATCTTTCTTTACCTCCTTTTCCTTTTCTTCACATCTTCTTCTCCCTTTGCTAATCTGGAATCTGATTAGGGCACCCTCCGTACCAAATGAAAATGTGGGTACTTAGAAATATTTTAGATGCACATAACACGTAAGTGTGAAAAAGTCAAGGCTATTGTGAACACAGGCAGCTGTTGGAATTTATTTGAGTCTTAAATTCTTCAGGCTCAGTTTCCTCCACTGTAAAGTAAAGGGCTTGGATTTTCCTTTCCTTCCTGCACTAACATTCTTTAATTTCTAAAGGTTGCTGTGTCCAGGTGATATTTCCTGTGTATGTCAGGGCCCTCACAGGGGGAAGGAAGGGATTTTGAGAGGCTTTGGGCTTGAGAATGTTCATCACTGGGTGATGAGGGAGGGTGATGTAGGAACTCAGATCAGTACGTAAAGCAAGGTAAAGTACCTATAAACAGGTAATTGCAAACATATTTTTATGCACACGATGGATACATTGGTATATCTATTTTATTTGTTTAAAGATTTTATTTAAAAAAAAGATTTTATTTTTAAGTCATCTCTACACCCAACATGGGGTTTGAACTCACAACCCCGAGATCAAGAGTCGCATGCATGTTCTTCCAGCTGAGCCAGCCAGGCACCCCTGGTATATCTATTTTAAATATTGGAGGTACATACATATATGTATTTATAGTATATCCACAGCAAATACATGTATTTATAGTATATCCACAGCATAGATTCTATATACACAGATCCATCCTTTAGTTAAGTTTTTCCACCACCTGCAAAAAAGAATTTTCTTCCTTTGGCCATGACTCCTCTGACTTTCCAGCAGAATGGGCTGGAACAGAGGGCATTCATGAGTCTGACTGAATGAGGAAAGTGTGCCCTTTTGTGGGCCTCCTGTCATGTTAACAAGAAAGTCCCCCAAGAAAGAAGGAGGACAATAGCCCTTATGTTCACAGCTCTAATCCCATTTTACCTCAAAATGTCTCCCATACAATTTTCTGTCATCATCTTCCCTGAGATATTCTCCACATAATAATGCAACTCCCCCCACTTCCCATCACCCTAGATTCTTCTCCCTCACACTGCACATCCAATCTATCAACCGTTCCTGTCAGACGCTCTAATTTATACATGTGGTTATGGCTATGGATGTAGATATATGGCAAACCCCACCACTTCTTAAAATTTCCTATTCTACCAACTAGTCCAAGCATCACTGTTTCTTGGCAAGCCCACTGCTGTAACCCCCTAATTGTTAACCCTGTGGCCACTCCTTTACCTACTTTTCATTCTCCATGCGGCAGCCACAACAGTCCTTTTAAAATAAAAAATGAAATGTGCTCAGTCTCCTGTTCAAAATCCTCTAGCAGTCTCCCATCACATTTGGGATAAGACCCACACTTCCAATGACAGCCCGTAGGATTCCAATGACCCCTAATTCTCTCACCTCATCCTCTGTCACTTTCATCCTTGTTCAAGTCATACCAGCCTTCTCACTGTTCCTCAAAAAATTTCAAGCCAGGGCGCCTGGGTGGCTCAGTTGGTTAAGCGACTGCCTTCGGCTCAGGTCATGATCCTGGAGTCCAGGGATCGAGTCCCACATCGGGCTCCCTGCTCGGCAGGGAGTCTGCTTCTCCCTCTGACCCTCCTCCCTCTCATGCTCTCTGTCTCTCATTCTCTCTCTCTCAAATAAATAAATAAAATCTTTAAAAAAAAAAAATTTCAAGCCAACTCCTACTTCGGGGTCTTTGCATTAGCTGTTTCCCCTGTTTTCAACTGGGTTTTTCACATGGCTTCCCCTTAATCCATTCAGGTCTCTGGGCAAGTGTCACCTAAGAGAGGACCCCTGAATCATCCCTTTTAGTATAGATGCAACGTAACCATAGTCACTCCCTCACTAATTACCCGAGTTTATTTCCTTTCATATTTCTTATCAAATCTCTTAAATGTCTACCTGTTTACTTGATTATTGTTCGTCTGACCTCTAGAATGTATGTTCTGTGAGGGTAAGGACTCGGTTGATCTTGTTCAACAGAGCATCTCCAGTCTAAATCAGTGCCTGTCTTATAAAAGGCAACTAAAAAATAACTGCTGAATGGATGAATACAAAGTCTCCACCTGGAACAGCGGTGGGAAAACAAGGTATCCCTCAGTTAGTGTAAGCTCAAGAAAATGTCATGCTTCCCTGATCTCACGAGCTTGTTCCTGATGGGCTCCTGCTCGAAGATGGATCTTGCCTATAAGAATGGAGTTTAATCCTACATACCTATAAATATGTGAATCAAACTTCACTTGAGCAGGGAGGGAAAAAGAAAACAATGTAAATAGTGTGGGTAGTTTACCATTTTACTCAGCAAGTGTATGTACTGAAATAAACATGAGATGGGAGACACGAATCTGCTCTCTTCTCAGTTCCTCTCAGTTCCTCTGTGCTTTTCATAGTACGATCAGTGTGCTGTGCTGGGTGTTTAGACATGCTAACTGTCTGCACAGTGTGGCCCCTGCAGAGCAAGTGGGAAGTGAGTTTGAATCCTCAATTCACCATGCTAGTGTGTGACCCTGGGCAACTTACCTTTTCAGTGCCTCAGCTTCCTTATCTGGAAAAGGGGCCAATAATACTGCTTCTGTATTAAGATTGTTATAATGATTACATAAATAATATTTGCAAAGTTCTTAGAGCAGGGCCTGGAACGTAGTAAGCTGTGTGTCAGTATTTCTTTTTTTTTTTTAAGATTTTATTTATTTATTTATTTATTTGAGAGAGAGAGAGAGAGAGAGCACAAGCAGCAGGGAGGGGCAGAAGTAGAAGGAAAGCAGACTCTCCACTGAGCAGAGAGCCAGACGTGGGGCTCAATCCCGGGACCCCAGGATCATGACCTGAGCCGAAGGCAGATGCTTAACCAACTGAGCCACCCAGGCGCCCCTGTATGAGTATTTCTTAAGAGAACATATTTTTAAATGTTTGACTGCACATGATTCACCCCTTCTCAATGACTTTAATATAAGATACTGCTCTACTGGGGCTCCTGGGTGGCTCAGTCGTTAAGCGTCTGCCTTCGGCTCAGATCCTGAGCCCAGGGTCCTGGGATCGAGCCCCGCATCGGCCTCCTGCTCAGCGGGAAGCCTGCTTCTCCCTCTCCCGCTCCCCCTGCTTGTGTTCCCTCTCACTCTGTCTCCCTCTCTCTCTGTCAAATAAATAAATAAAATCTTAAAAAAAAAAAAAAAGATACTGCTCTGTAATTAACCAACTAAGCCACCCAGGCACCCCAGCATCATTCTTTCAAAAAAGGAAATACTCATACATAGCTTACTATGTTCCAGGCACTGCTCTAAGAACTTTGCAAATATTATTTATGTAATCATTATAACAATCTTAATACAGAAGCAGGTATTATTGGCCCCTTTTCCAGATAAGGAAGTGAGGCACTGAAAAGGTAAGTTGCCCAGGGTCACACACTAGCATGGTGAATTGAGGATTCAAACTCACTTCCCACTTGCTCTGCAGGGGCCACACTGTGCAGACAGTTAGCATGTCTAAACACCCAGCACCATGATGTTTTAAATTAGTAATTTTAGTTTTAGCGTCAAGCACAATACTCTAGCATTTAGCCTAGGCATAAATTCCATTTGGGCCAAAATTTCCCTAACTTCACACACAAAAAATTGTACCTTTAGGGGGTCATCCCCTCTATTTTAGTTGAACAAAAGATGTTCCCTACTCTTCAGTTCTGTAAGCTTTCCTTGGCCAGCTTTTCTATAACATAATATTGTTATTTGGTAGTTGAGTGTTAGTCCTGCAGAAGAAGTATCAGTGCTTTTCCTAAACCTGCATGCCAGGGGAATAATCTCTGGAAGTCTTTTTCTTTCACTCTGTTTTTCTGGGGTTTTCATGAAAATGAAAATAGCTCCTAACAGAGAGTTTCAGGACTTAGCACTATACTAACTGTGCCTGGTTTCTCTGTGAACTGGGGACAATGGAGATGGTTTAAACGCTGCTCTATTCTCTGGAACAGACTAGGCTCACATCAGATTCGACAAGAATAAAATCTCTTGGAACTGTGGACAGTCTGTCAGCACTCTTCTGGGCTCAACATTTCACCACTCTGCCCAGGGCCTTGATCACTCTTTCATACAGATCTGTATCAGGGCCTCTTAAGAAAGGATGGGGGGGGCGGTGCGCCTGGGTGGCTCAGTTGGTTAAGCGACTGCCTTCGGCTCAGGTCATGATCCTGGAGTCCCTGGATCGAGTCCCGCATCGGGCTCCCTGCTCAGCGGGGAGTCTGCTTCTCCCTCTGACCCTTCCCCCCTCATGCTCTCTCTCTCATTCCCTCTCAAATAAATAAATAAAATCTAAAAAAAAAAAAAAAGAAAGGATCTGGGCAGGGGGGGCACCTGGGTGGCCCAATCGTTAAGCGTCTGCCTTTGGCTCAGGTCATGATCCCAGGGTCCTGGGATAGAGCCCCTCATCGGGTGGGCTCCCTGCTCCGCAGGAAGCCTGCTTCTCCCTCTCCCACTCCCCCTGCTGGTGTTCCCTCTCTGGCTGTGTCTCTCTCTGTCAAATAAATAAATAAAATCTTTAAAAAAAAAAAAAAGAAAAGAAAGGATCGGAAACACCCCCTACTAGTGTCCTGGTAAAATCTCCTAGAGAGTATTCTATATATGATTCATTAATAAACATACCTGCTGTTGTCTTTACCTTAGTTATGGTAGCATCCTTTTTTTTTTTTTTTTAAGATTTTATTTATTTATTTGAGAGAGAGAAAGAGCATGCACACAAGTGGGGGGAGTGAGAGAGGGAGAAGCAGATGCCCCGCTGAGCAGGGAGCCCCACGCAGGGCTTGATCCCAGGACCCTGGTATCATGACCTGAACCAAAGATAGACGCTTAGTTGACTGAGCCACCCAGGTACCCCAGCATCCTTCTTTCAATAAATATTGACCAAGGGTTTAATATGTGCTAGGAATTTTCCTAGTGCTGGCTACTTGGTTGTCCAAGCTGAAAACCTAGGAGTCATCTCAAGTACACTTTTGTCCCTTGCTCCTAACATATGAGGTCAGCCACCAAACAGGTGTCGATACTACCTTCAAATATCTCTTGTATTTTTGTCCTCGGCTCCACTCGCTCCCCCGTCACTGTGCTGGGAAAGGCAGGCTAAGCCCTGCTACCGTAGAGAACAGAGTGTGAGGCAGTCTATTTAGGAGGCACCAGCCCAGAATGGTGAGAGTGAGAGGAAAAAGGAATGAGGCAAGGGAAGAGGTACCCCAGTGAGACACACGGTGTTACCACACTTGTTACTGTTGGGCCATGACATAACTATCGCTCGGCAGGCATGAGACTTCTCCGGAATGGTTACAGGAGAAATTAGATCTCCGACTAGTCTACGAGAGAGGGGGAGGGTATCTGCTGATCTCTCTCCTGGCTCCATTTGTCATTGGTGAAAGTTTACCCTGAATGCTCCCGAACTTCTTCCTGGTCGAATCATCTGACCACTTGGTGGCTCCCAGGAAAGCAGATCCCATGCCCAACATGTGCTGTTTTATCAGATTTCCAAAGTAGAGCAGCAGCTTGGTACAGGTGAAGCTCTGACCTAGAGAGAGAGAGAGAGAGGAAGGAGGCAGGCAGGGCATCTGAGAAAGGATACAGGTTTATGTCTCAATAAAAAAAAAAGACTTCATCTTTTGTCCTTCAGATCCTTGCATCTGCCTACTAAGTGGATTTTGTGCCTCTCATTTACTTCCTTCTGATCCATTCTTCAAACCGAACCCAGAGTGATCTTTGTCAGACGCAAATCCTTCACTAGCTTTCCTTAAACATCCGGACTTAAGATTCCAGACTCACCCCATAGCATGTCAGGCTCCGTGGTCTCCCCATGGCTGTTTTCAGTCTTCTTATTAAAGATAATTTTTTAAAGATTTTATTTATTTATTAGACAGAGAGATAGAGAGAGCACAAGTAGGCAGAGCGGCAGGCAGAGGGAGAGGGAGAAGCAGGCTCCCCACTGAGCAGGGAGCCCGATGTGGGACTCGATCCCAGGACCCTGGGATCATGACCTGAGCTGAAGGCAGACACTTAACTGACTGAGCCACCCAGGCGCCCCAAAGATAATTTTACCAGTAGAATCAGACAGTCGTTCTTCTGAAGCTCTTTGTTAGCACTTACTGGTTCATTTTCTGAATCAAAAATTAATACACTCACTATAAAAAATTTGGAAAATATGAAAATATAAAAAAGGAAATAAAAATCAATTGCCTTGAGGTGAAAACTCCTATTAACATTTGGAGTACATTCTGGCTATATTTAGTCTATGCATGTATATATAAAATAAAAATTACACTTCAAGAATTACTGCATTGAAGTTTATATTCAACCAAAAGTACATGTCAAGACCACCCAAATGGTTCAGTTTGATAGCATGCACTTTACTACAATTTTTCATTTCTTTATTTTATTTCCTTAACTGTTATTTAAGTGTGCATTGAAAACATGTGCTTACATTGCAGAAATATAGCACATTTTAAAAGCCCTCTGTAGACATAACCCCTTCTCAATGTATGTCTCTGTTTTAAATAAAATAGCTTAATAATGAACCTAATAGATAACTTAATCTAAAAATCATAAATGCAAATTTTTTTTTTAAAAGATTTTATTTATTTGACAGAGAGAGATACAGCGAGAGAGGGAACACAAGCAGCGGGAGTGGGAGAGGGAGAAGCAGGCTTCCTGCGGAGCGGGGAGCCCGATGCTGGGCTCGATCCCAGGACCCTGGGATCATGACCTGAGCCGAAGGCAGACGCTTAACGACTGAGCCACCCAGGCACCCCCATAAATGCAAATATTAACTTTTGTTCTGTTACATTGGGAGAGATAATTTAAGGCAATTATAATTAGCTGCTTTCCACATCATGGCCTAAAACCAGATACAAAATTTGCCCTACATTAAAGCCTCGGCAAGAAATTATTTTATGATTCTATAAATACCAGTATAATATTTTTACTTTTTATTATCAACACATGGACATTTTAGCATCACAAATTACTGTTTTCTCCCAATCTGTCAAGTATGGACTTTTCATAGTAGTTGATAAAATTGCTGTGTGTTAAAAAAAAAAAAAAAATCACGTGGTCAAGACTAGATTTTTGAAAGCAATAGCAGAGAAAGTTGATCTTTAAAAATCATTAAGCCTTATTAAAACTGCATCAGCTTATCTAAACAAAACAATAAAGACACTAAACAGTGATCACATATAGAATCATTTAAGTTTTAAAAGTCTAACATTCAAAAAACAATGAAATCGGGGTGCCTGGGTGACTCAGTCATTAGGCGTCTGCCTTGGGCTCAGGTCATGGTCCCAGGGTCCTGGAATCAAGCCCACCTCCCCACCTCGGGCTCCCTGCTCGGTGGGAAGCCTGTTTCTCCCTCTCCCACTCCCCCTGCTTGTGTTCCCTCTCTCACTGTGTCTCTCCCTGTCAAATAAATAAATAAAATCTTAAAAAAAAAACAACAATGAAATCAGATTAAATCCATATTAGTATTATAAAAACCTTTCCATTAAGGTTTTGTTAGAGGAACAGAATCAACACCATCCTCACTTTCCCCAAAATTATTTTGAACCACCCCTTCCTGTAGATAAAACTTTTAGGGTACACATATCATTACACACAAATGATCTTAGAAAGGCATAGTTATAATTCTGGATGCTGGGGGAATTAACTATTTAGTCTTTATTTAATGACTGGAAGTCCTTATTCCTTGAGAAAATATTAACACATTTATAAATGAAAGACATCTCTTATCTATTGATTTATTAGAGAATCACTTAGAGTTCATTAGATAAGCACTCAAATTATTTTACTTAATACAATTAGGAAAAAAATCTGCACGTTGGCCATGTTGCATTTTGCACATTATGTTATTCTCTTAGGCTTTTAATTAGAGGATATAAATCATAGAAAGCAAAGCATCACATTCTCAGCTAATGTTCCAATTATATCTAAATGATTCAACTGCACATAAGTAATTATTTTTGAAATCTAAGTTTTCAAAAAACAATCTGATTCATATAAGTTACCAGCTTATTTTATACAGAAGAAACCAAGTTTTTTAGATACAAAAGCAGATTACAAATTTTTGCCCCATGCTCCTATAGAAACCAAGATTCTGATGTACATAATGAATCTAAGTCAGCATTCACAAAGGCTATCAGAAATTCTGTCAACTTTCAGCCCAATGTTGAATCTAAGTCAGCATTCACAAAGGCTATTGGAAATTCTGTCAACTTTCAGCCCAATATAAGGTAAAACCACAGTTATGCATAAACAATTCAAAACTAGAGCTTATGGTGAAAATGGCAACAAGTCATAACTTCTATATCACTAATGATGGGTTCTACTAAACTTACCACAGGATACAACAGATAGCAAAATTTTATAGTTTCCAGAAAATGAAAGCTATCAGAGCTACAAATAAAGAATACATTAGATACTAGAACATAGCAAGGCCAAAGCATTAATGCTGTTAAAAAATGAATAGGATGTGGGGCGCCTGGGTGGCTCAGTCAGTTAAGTGCCTGACTTCAGCTCAGGTCATGATCCTGGCATCCTAGGATGGAGCCCCTCCTTCCTCTGGGCTCCCTGCTCAGCGGGGAAACTGCTTCTCCCTCTGCCTCTCCCCACTCCCCACCCTGTGCTCTCTCTCTCTATCTCTCTCTCTCAAATAAATAAATTTTTTTTAAAAATCTAAAAAAAAAAAAAGAATAGGATGTGAAATAACATCTCTAAAACATAGAATATAAGCAGACCACAAACCAAAACATATGTCACTTACTTATAAATATATGTTGTTTTTTTTTAAAGATTTTATTTATTTATTTGATAGAGAGAGACACAGCAAGAGAGGGAACACAAGCAGGGGGAGTGGGAGAGGGAGAAGCAGGCTTCCCGCTGAGCAGGGAGCCTGACGTGGGGCTCGATCCCAGGACCCTGGGATCATGACCCAAGCCGAAGGCAGACACTTAACGACTGAGCCACCCAGGCGCCCCTAAATTTATGTTTTTAATAATTACTTTTTAAAAGAAAACATTTATTTCTGTAATGCAACAGGCAGCTATTTTTTTTTTTTCCCAACCTCCCTGACCACCGTGCGATTTTCAAACCACCCTCCAGACAGGCATTATCTCATCCAGATTTTTCCCTGAAGTCAACCTGTCATATTTTCAGCAGGCCTTCGTGCTTTGCTAGTCCATTTCTCCTCTTCCCAACCCTGAGTTTCTGCCAGCCTGTCAAAATCCTCAATGTCCTGTCCTTTCCCTGGCTGGGGCAGGGGGAGGACGTGCTTAAGTTTCTGCATTGCCTGTTTTCCACCAGCTACACGCACAGCATGGGGGATGAGGCTCTTTCTCCCCTCTCGAGGGCCACACAATGCTAACGGAGCACTTTCTATGGCTCATCTTTCCTCTGCCTAGTCCCAGAAGAGAAAGCCACTAGCCGCAACGGTCTGTCTCACCTGAACCTCTCTGGATGTTTCTATCACCTCCCTACACAGACTCCACCCTAAGAGGATAAATTGTGGATACCAGCATCCAACCTCCTTTCCTTAATCCCTCCTTTTATTTCTCCTCTTCTCTTCAGAAACTGAACCTGGCCCTAGACTTTCCCTTTTTGGCACAAAGGTGCTACCCTAATGTCATATCCTACTTGTGTGCAAGATGACATTTGCCCTTTCTCTTCTCTGGGGCCACAATGATCAGATGGCCGCAGAGGAACACAATTTATGGGAAGAATGAAAAAACAAAATCAGTTCAGTATTTTCTAGATAATCCTTCTTATGCTATAGTAAGTGGTATCCACTGTTGCTGATAATTTTACAGTTTTCAAAGCACTTTCTTATCTGTTATCTCACTATCGTCATGTTACTACACGATGGTTGGGTTCCCAGAAAACAGATTCTAAGATGGAAATTTACATGCAAGAATTTTCTGGGGGCGAGTGCTCTCGGAAACAGCCTCTGTGAGGGCGTGGAAGGAAACAGCAGTGGGTCCAGAGAGAGGTTGAACTGCTCTGTGCCCTAACAGAGGGCTTGGCCAACCTCACAAGGAGCTCTGGGGTTGGGATAGTCCTTCTTATTTCCCCCCAAATGAGGCAAGGGGGCCTGTCCTTTATAGCCCTGAATTGACAGTCATTGGATATGAGATGCTTCCTGGGAAGGGGACATGACCTTGGATGAGGCTGCTGCTTTCAGCAGCAAGCAATTCTCCAGAGGGACTTAGATGAGCACTGTGAGCTGACAAACCCCAGGCAGCTGCAGTCCTGAAGGGAAACCGGGGTGTGGGGGGGGGGGCAGCGGCGCATCACAGCATCCCTTGTATTCTACCAAAAGTGCACTTGCTTCCTGCCTGTGATCCGTATTTTATGCCTGGGAACCTGGGACCCAGGGAGAGTAAGTAGATCAGGTTTCCAGAGCAAATAAGTGACTTACATGCTTCATTTCATTGGGCCTACAAAATAATTCTATTAGCTGTATCTTGTTAGCTCCCTTTTATGGACAAGGCTACTGAGATTTGGAAAGTTTCAATGATCCCTCACAGTGTTCAAGGCCAGCAAACGGTAGAGCAAAGATCCAGGCCACCTAACTCCACATCTGTGCTTTCATATCTCACACACTGACTTGATCTTGCCAAATCGTGTGGAATAAAGGAAATGTAGGACTGGAAGACAGTCCTAAACAATCCAACCCACTAGTTTCTCAGAGATAAAGTAACTTGAGGAATTGTTCAAGGAGATGAGGCTGGTGAATAATCTTTCTGAGCCTCAGTTTTCTTATCTGTTAAAGGGGATGAGCTGCCCACCTACAGGGTGGTTTTAAATTCAAATGCGGGGGCACCTGGGTGGCTCAGTCGTTAAGCATCTGCCTTTGGCTCAGGTCATGATCCCAGGGTCCTGGGATTGAGCCCCTCCTTGGGCTCCCTGCTCCACGGGAAGCCTGCCTCTCCCTCTCCCACTCCCCCTGCTTGTGTTCCTGCTCTCGCTATCTCTCTCTCTCTCTGTCAAATAAATAAATAAAATCTTTAAAAATAAATAAATAAATTCAAATGTGATGATAGATGCAAAATAAACTTGAAACTGATTAAAATGGTACAGGATTGTCAGTATTTAGCCATTTAGACACTACGTTGGAAGTTAAGAAAGGACTCCCAACTCTTAAAAACAGCAGAGTGTAACATTTTGAGTTTTGGGGGGACTTGCACAGAAAATGAACTTATGATTTAACAAATTCTACTAGTTCAGATTCTTGTTAAACATGGAAAAGTTTCAAGAAAAAAAAACTTACTTTCTGGCAGGTTTTGATTAGAAGTTACATCCTAGGTGGTATTTGCTGTGAATAGTTCTGACTGATACCCAGAATTCAAAATCACATAACTTCCCCACTCTCAGATAAATAAAATAGCACAGCTCAGTCTGCTTTGTATAAAGGAAACACCAGAGTTCCTTCCTCTGAACTTTGGAACTGTTTGTGACATAAAAATAAAAGATCCAAAATATTTTTGTGCTTTGTCATGTAGGCTGAGTTCCTAAACCACCACAATTTAAATCTAGATTATTTGGCTTCTTTATCCACAAATGATCACAACTTCTGCTTTATTGGTTCCTTAGTGTGGAGCTTGGAATTTAAGAAAGTCTGTGAGTTGATTGTGTCATTGTTTCTCTTCTGGAAAATTCACAGGTGAATTTATTCTCCATGTTTTTAACATTATAAAATAGAAAGTTCTATTCATGAGGTTGTTCATAACAACAATGCTCTCTTTTTAAGGACAAGATGGATGTTATCTATTACTGCATACTGAGTCACCCCAGAACTTAAAATAATAATAATAAATATTATCTTTCAGTTTCCCTGGGTCAGAAATTCTAGAGCAGCTTGGACATGTGATTCTGACTTGGGGGTCCCTCAAGAGGTTATAGTCAGATGTCAGCTGAAGCCTTGTGAAGGCTTGCCTGAGGCTGGAGGACCCACTTCTAAGGGAAGGGCACTCACTCACATGACTGGCGAAGTGGTGCTGCTTATTGGGGGGAAACCTCAGTTCCTTTCCACGTGAACTCTCCAGGGCCACTGGAGGGTCCTTAGAAGATGGCAACTGGCTTCTCCCAGAGTGAGCAATCCAAGAGAACAAGTTGGAAGCTGCAATGCCGTTATGACCCAGCCTTAGAAATTATTCATCTTTGCCTATTGATAACTCAGAGCAGCCCTCAGCCCTAATTAAATGTAGGATGAGATTACACAAAGACATAAATACAAGGAGGTGAAGATCATTGCAGACCATCTTGGAGGAGGAGGAGTTGGCTGATGTGTGAATTCCAATCATTTAGAGCATCATGAATCGTAGGGCGTGTGCTGGCTCAGTAGGTAGAACATGAAACTCTTGATCTAAGGGTTATGAGTTTGAGCCCCATGTGGGTATACAGCCTACTAAAAATATAAATAAATCAGTAATCATGAACCAAACATATGTAGTGAGAGAGGTCTGACATCTCTTCTTGTCTTCCTCCAGACAAAGGGAAATGCCATGATACCTAACAGAGATTCAATATGGAAAATCTAAACCCTCCGAGAATATTTACACAGAACTCAGAACATTAATCAGAGAGGGTTGAGTGGTCCATCTGGGTGCCCTCTACCCTCTGAAACCAGGTTGATCAACCCTCAAATTCCAAGCCAACTGTTAAAGCGTTGTGTGATTTAAAGGCAAGTAGGCACAGCCAGCAGTGGGAAATAGCAGCTGTGGTGTCTCTACTTTAAGCACTCATGGGTGAGAAACTCTTCTTTCCTACCTGATATCTCAGTTCTCCCAGAGTCATCATGCCATGGGAACATCTTATATCAAAGGATTTGAATTGATATTTAGAGGGCTTCAGGCTCAAAATATCAGACTTCCCAGCCCCAAATGCCAACTCTCACCTCTAGTTGGATGGCTAATAGGTACCTGAAGTAGGTCATGTATAAAACAGAGCTCTTAATTTTCATCCTTTTAATATCAAAGCCAACTGTTCCTTTCGATCTTAATAAATGTTACCACTACCACCACCTGCCCAGCAGCTCAGGTAAATACCTAAAGAATGGCCTTGATTCCTCCTTTTCCTCAACCCCTAAATCTAATTCATCGGTCCATGTTATTAATTCTCCAAAATTTATCCCAAATTCTTCACTCTTTCCCATCTCTACCACCATTATCACCATCATTACCACCACAGCCCTAAACTAAGTCACCTCTACTTGAATGAAGCAAGAGTCTTCTCACTGGGGGCTTCATTTTTCACTTTTGGGTCTCTCTCCTTTCCATTTTCCCTCCAACAAGCAGTGTGGTAGGCGTCCCAGGAAGCCAGGAGACAGCACCACATCACTGAGCACCTGAGGTGTGAGTATCAGAGAAGAGTCCACCTCCTTCCCAGCTTAGTCAAAGAGCACTAAACAAAGTGCGCCCAATATTCACATCATCCTTTTTTCCTGTACTCTCACTGAGACTTGGAAATGGGCATTGTAGACTCATTCAGTTTAGTTAGGATCACTGTAGGGCAAATCTGTGATCTTAGAAAATTGAAGTAGATTTAATTATAGTTTATACATTATAGTAGCCATTATAATTTATTTTTACCCTACAGTTAACAGTGTATGATGAAAATACATGCATAGATATAATTTTCAATGTCAACCTTTTAAACAAGTCAATCCTAAACCTCCCAGGTGATAGAAACCACTGGTGCAGTGAGGGATAAGGGTAGGAATCAATATATAGCATTGTAAGTAAAAGAGATGAGTTCTGAGTGTGTATGACAAAGAAACCAAATGAAAATGATGATCGATGTGGATCTTTAGTCAAGCATAAATTGTGTCTTTTTATTTTTTATTTTTTAAAGATTTTATTTATTTATTTGACAGAGAGAGACACAGCAAGAGAGGGAACACAAGCAGGGGGAGTGGGAGAGGGAGAAGCAGGCTTCCCGCTGAGCAGGGAGCCCGATGTGGGGCTCAATCCCAGGGCCCTGGGATCATGACCCGAGCCGAAGGCAGACGCCCAACGACTGAGCCACCCAGGCGCCCCTTATTTTACTCTTTATTTGGAGTTCATAAAAGATACTGATGGCTGATTTATCTCTTCAGGCATTATGTATATAATTAGAAATTATATTTTTCTTCTAAATAAAAATATGAGAAATGTTCTTCATAAACAGAATAGGTCTGAAGCTAGGACCAGTTCTTTTGACCACATTAATAATGAAACTTCCCTCAGGTAGAATAAATTTAAACCAAATTTACACTAAATGATTCAGAGGATTGCTTTTACATTTTTCTCTTTGGATTTTGAATTTCCTAGCTTGAATGTTAAGAAAGGTCATTAAATTTGTTACCAAGGACTGATCCAAATCAGAGTATGATTCAGGGTTGCTGAAAATACTTTTTTTTCCCTGTTTGTGGTCTATCTGTATTTATTCACTGGCCTAGGTAAAAATGGTAATGTAGTTTACTTCTTAAATAGCCCTTTAAATTTTAATGTGTAAAGAGCCCCATTTATTGCTCTTTGGCCTTAGTTGATATAATTGTAAGATTTAAAAGAAGGCCCAAATAATCAAAAGGTTAGGATCCTCCCAACCCTATACACTTTCCAGCTGGGTGGCCTGGATACAAGACACTGACCACCTCTGAGCTTCATATTGTCTTTTTAAGACAGAAGAAATACCACTGACCTCCCACAGTTGCTTTGAGACTCAAGCAAGATAATGAATGTGAAACCACACTGTACTGAAAAAAAAAATACGACATTGTTCAATTCTTAATGTGAGGATGAGTATTTCAGGATAGGTGTCATTATATTTTAAGAACAAATACTTTTCTCAGTCTTTAAATTTTAAATTGAGCATTAACAAGTAGATGACCTCTTTGAAAAATTATAGAAGGAAAACAGGACCCAAAAATTCAAGGAAGAAAGACATGGTAAAACCAATTAATTTATTAGAAAAGGTAATGAAACCTGTCTGAAAACACAGCAAGTGCTTTCTTCACTTGATGCAGGTAATAAATCACCCTTACTCCACAGAAGTGAAGAGAGATCTCCAGACATGGCTGGAGAGTCACCCTTTCCAGGCCTCTTTGACTCCACCTCATCCAACACAATGTCTTTGCTGGGAACGAGCCGTATCATTGCCGATTGGTCCCAGGCAGGTTTTTCTTTCTCCGCCTCAATGCACATTCTTCTCTTGCTACCATTGTTTCACATGTGCTTGATGTGTTATTATAGGTGTGGTTTATGCTGACAGACAGCCTAAGCTGATAAAGATCATCAAAGAGTCCATTTTCCTAGCCTTGCATCTACAAAGAAGATGAGTGAATGAATGTACTTTCATACGTTTTAAGTTAAAATTAAATGTTTACTGTAACTTTTTAGAACATGACCCTTTAAATGATTTTTTTCTTGTTCATGAAGCAACGCCCAGTCCCTTTTGTGTCAAAAAAGAAGGCAGCCATGTGTTTCCTCACAGGACAGATCTAGGATCAATGATCTCAATCATAGAGAGACAGAGGCTGGCTCAGTTCAGATAAGGAATTTCCAATGATCAGAACTGTCCAAAAAAAAAAAGCTTCCTTGGTTGATAATCCTGAGATTGGGAGGTTTTCATCAGAGGCTGGTAAATATTGGTTGGAGGTGTTCATTCATCCGCTCACCCGTTTACTGACATAGTTATTGAAAATGTTTTGAGCACCAACTACAAGCTTAATATATATTTGATACTGTGGAGGATCCTGTGGTGAGAGCCACAGGAGATCATGGAGTTTAGTCTAGAGGACTCAGGTTTGGGGCCAAGAAGGGGCTGAACGTAATAGCCGGCTTTTCTCCTCAGAGTGCACCGGTCCCCCTGGGAGCTTTTTAGTAGTGCAGAATTTCATGCCCCACTGCAATCAAACCACTTTTCACCAAGATCCCGGGGTGATCTTGTGTTTGAAAAACACTGTTTTAGGGACTCCCGGGGGGGGCTCAGTTGTTAAGCGTCTGCCTTTGGCTCAGGTCATGATCCCAGGGTCCTGGGATCGAGCCCCGCATCGGGCTCCTTGCTCTGCGGGAGGCCTCCATCTCCCTCTCTCACTCCCCCTGCTTGCATTCCCTCTCTTGCTGTGTCTCTCTCTGTCAAATGAATAAATAAAATCTTTAAAAAGAAAAACACTGTTTTAGGTTTCTTTCTAACCTTGAAATGATACATCTCTGTGACTCTACATCCTTCGTGCCAATAATGAAAGATCCTGAAAAGTAACTGACTTTAAAAGGTTTCGAGCCCTGGAGTGGCTTTGTAATATGGGACCAAATTTTCAGGATGTCACCTCAGTCTAGACCTAAGTCTCCAGACCAGACCTGAAAAGTCTTACGTCCAGATGCCTTTTTCCTAGATTATTCTATTGGCAGCCTTTGTACTACATCTCTGTTCTCCTTCACTAGTGTCTCATCTGCCTGACTTTGAAATTTCACAAATAGTTAAGGATGAAGTCAAGCCCAAAAGAAAATCTCATTTACATTTGAGTCATACCAATGTTGATATCTCTCTGATGAAATATTGATCAAGTATTAGATATTTCACACTAATTGTAGAAAACTTGAATTTTTCTTAGTACAAGATAAAATCAAATACACACACACATACACTGAACATTCATCAGAGTGTATCAACTTCTCCTTAAACACCTCTAATGTTTGACATCAGGATAAAAACTCAAGCCCCATATCATGCATGGCCCAAAAGCTCTAAAAATGATGTTCCCCTCTGATTCTTCAAGCCATATGCCACTGTCTCTCTTGCTTCTAGAGAGGGCCAGTCACTGTCCTTCTGTCAGTTACTAAAGCTTTTTTCTGCATTAGGACCTTTGCATGTGTCATTCTTTTTGCATAAATAACTCTTTCCCTGACTTTCAATGGCACTGTCTTCTCATCACTTAGGTCTTGGCTCAGATGTTACGTTTTCAGTGAGGACTTCCCTGATCCCCATGTAAAGAAGATCTCGCCATCATTCTTTTTTATAGTCTGTGTTTACTTTCTTCATTGTACTTCATTAATAATCTTTGTGTCTGGGACACCTGGGTGTCTTCCCAGTTTGTAATGTCTGTAAGGGTAGAGACACTGTCTTATTTTCCATAGAACAGTGCCTCGCTCATAGTAGGCTTGCAATAAATATTTTTTAAATGAATTAATGAGGGCGCCTGGGTGGCTCAGTTGGTTAAGCGACTGCCTTTGGCTCAGGTCATGATCCTGGAGTCCTGGGATCGAGTCCCGCATCGGGCTCCCTGCTTGGCAGGGAGCCTGCTTCTCCCTCTGACCCTCCCCCCTCTCATGTGCTCTCTGTCTCTCTCATTCTCTCTGTCTCAAATAAATAAATAAAATCTTTTAAAAAAAATAAAAATTAATTAATTAATTAATTAATTAATTAATATACTATAATCACTTTTTATTTGAAAGCTTCATTTGCCTCAAATGAAATTATAGGTAATTATAACCATTTGCAGAAATTTTTTCACAAACACGAAATAGAATAGCTTCAATCTTTGATTGCAAAAGTAAGGTAATTAAAGAATGAAGATGATAGATTTTCTTTTCTAAGACTGGAATGTATTTTGTCAGCTGTAACCTTGATATTATTATAGGCGTGTTGAAATGTAGTTTTTCTGTAAGTAGGTGACATCATTTTAGTACAATCTCTTTTCTTTTTAAATCTCTTACAGTGCTATTAATCAAACACAAAGCCTATAAAATGAGCCTGGTGTCATCTTGTCCTTTTCTGGTTTCCTGATTGGAAAGCTCACCCTTGGCCTGTGATCACATTCATTTGGCAGAAAGTCAGTTTATTTGATGGGTAAGGGCATCAAAATGTTTCTTTTCTTGGTTAAATTAATTCTCCTTCACCCAAAATACAGTACAAATGGAACGGACGTGTTAAATAAACCCACAGATACTATTTCTCCTAATTCTCCAAATGCTACTGTAGCTCATGTCTGGGGAATAGAGTAGGTGACATGAGGGACATTAATATCAAATATAGGCTCAGCCAGTTGGCCAGTCAATACTTCCCTTGGCTGGCAGAGCTCATCTTCTTTTCCTTTCTCTTCACTAAGTTGTAGATTTTTTTGAGGATAAAAATGGTGTCCTCTTCCTTTGCAATTTTGCACACAAGTACGCTGACTGTCTGATTGATTCACAGTGTTACTAATTAAGCACCATGAAGTGGTTTGGACTCCATGGAAGAATGTTCCACATAGTACAAACTATTTAGGATGGAAACACATTTACTTCCCAACCACAACAAAAAACCCAAAACACTGCCATCTGCCTCATTGAGCAACATTACTTAATGCGTAATAGTTGCAGTTTAAGATGATACTGTTGAGTGCATTCTATATTCTAGGCATTGATCTATATGATTCACACCCATTATCTGAGTTAGTACCCTGTTATAACATGCCGGCTATTGAAATGTATGTAGAAGAACCAATGTGAAGAACTTCATTGTTTGCTTGTTTGTTTTCCAGCTTTATTGAGATACAATTGATGTAAGTTTCAAGTATACAGTGTGATGAGTTAATACATGTATATACTGGGAAATGTTTACCACAATAAGGCTAGTTAACATATCTTTTACTTTACATAATCATCATTTTGTCGTCGTTGTTGTTGTTATGGTGAGAACATTAAAGCTCTACTCTCAAAACAGCTTTGAAGTGTACAATACAGTATTTTTTTTTCCTTAAAGATTTTATTTGGGGCGCCTGGGTGGCTCAGTTGGTTAAGCGACTGCCTTCGGCTCAGGTCATGATCCTGGAGTCCCTGGATCAGGTCCCACATCGGGCTCCCTGCTCGGCGGGGAGTCTGCTTCTTCCTCTGACCCTCCCCCCTCTCATATGCTCTCTCTCTCTCTCTCTCATTCTCTCTCTCTCAAATAAATAAATAAAATATTTTTTTAAAGATTTTATTTATTTATTTATTTATTTATTTATTTATTTATTTATTTGAGAGAGAGAGAGAGACTACGCGAGAGAGGGAACACAAGCAGGGGGAGTGGGAGAGGGAGAAGCAGGCTTCCCGCTGAGCAGGGAGCCCGATGCGGGGCTCGATCCCAGGACCCTGGGATCATGACCTGAGCGGAAGGTAGACGCTTAACAACTGAGCCACCCAGGCAGCCCACAATACAGTATTGATAACTACAGTCACCATGCTGTACATTAGATTCCAGGAAATGATTCATCTTATAGCTGAAAGGTTGAAGCCTTTGACCTACATCTCCCCATTTCCCGTCCTTCCCTAGCCCCTTCAGCTCCTTGCAACCACCATTCTGCTTTGTTTCTGAGTTTGATGTTTTTTTGATTCTACGTATGAGTGACATCATACAGTATTTGTCTTTCTCTGACTTCTTTCCCTTTGCATAATGCCCTCAAGTTCCATCCATGTTTTATACTTAATGGCAAGATTTCCTTTTTTTCTGTGGCTGAATAATATTTTATTGTACATACCACATTTTCTTATCCATTCATCCATCAGCAGATACTTAGGTTCTTTTTGTGTCTTGGCTATGGTGAATAATGCTGCGACGGACATGGAATACAGATATCTCTTTGAGATAACGATTTCAACTTCTTTTAAATATATTCCCAGAAGTGGGACTGCTGGATCATAGGGTAGTTCTATTTTTAATGTTTTGAGGAAACTCCATACTATTTTCCATAGTGGCTGCACCAATTTGCATTCCCACCAACAGTACACATAAGTTCTCTTTCCTCCAAGTCCTCACCAATACTTATCCCTTCTCTTTTTGATGACAACCATTCTAACATGTGTGAGGTGATATCTCATGTGGTTTTGATTGGCATTTTTCTGATGATTAGTACTATTGAGCATGTTTTCATGTACTTGTTGGCCATTTGTATGTCTTATTTGGAAAAATGTCCATTTAGTTCCTTTGCTTATTTTTTAATCAGATATTTTTTTGCTATAGAATTGTATGAATTACTTATATATTTTGGATGCTAACCCCTTATCAGATATATGTTTTGCCTTTATGGTTTGTTTATTAACAAATTTACCAGAGAAATCTGGGTCTACTCCCCTTTTTCTTAGGTCTTAGGGTTGGAAACAATGTCATGTGAACAGGAGAGAAATTGACCTTCATCCATTTTGCTACTTAATGCTTTTATATTATAATATCCTTATTTTCCTGATGAGGAAGTGGAGGTAGATTTAGATCTCATGGGTGGTACACCTTAAAGTCAGACTTAGACCATGGTTTATCTCATCCCAGAGTCCATATACTTGACAAATGTTCTATAAACTGTCTCTAATGTTTATATAAGCTTCAAGTAATTGGTTGTGGTGTCTTTTATTACTCCCAAAAAGTAACCTTTATGTTTAAAAAATAAAATCAGGGAAATATTTGAAAGAACATTAGGACTAGAATCTAGGGATATGGGTTCTAGCCAGCATCTATCATAAATGAGATGAACCTGGGAATTTACTTAACTTCTATCCTCAGTGTAGTAGAGAAATAGAAAACTCTATGATTTCATTCCAGGGTTTTACCAACAATTTTACTGAAAAATAAAAAAGTCATCTTGTACCTCATCCATACACATAACTATATTTTTTACTTGCTATAGACACTAAGTAGATGCTATTTTATGTTTGCTTAGTAATTATGATTTTCTAAACCATTAAGTTCAGAGAACAGTGATTTAGAATAAATTATCATAGCAGCATTTTTTAGAAGATTTTATTTATTTATTTGATAGAGAGAGAGAGAGACAGAGAGAGCACAAGCAGGGGCAAGGGCAGAGGGAGAAGGAGACTCAGGCGGATGCTTAACCGACTAAGCCACCCAGGCACCCCATAACAGAAATATTTTATAAGTATACCTGTCACTCTTTATTGCTTGTATCAATTATAAATAAAAGTTAAGTATCATAGGGATGCCGGGCTGGTTCAGTCAGTTAAGCATCTGCCTTGGGCTCAGGTCATGATGTCAGGGTCCTGGGATCCAGCACGCCCCCCCACACACACCGCCCCGGGCATTGCTCAGGGAGCCTGTTTCTCCCTCTGCCCCTCCCCCTGCTTGTGCTTGCTCTCTCTCTGACAAATAAATAAATAAAATCTTTTTTAAAAGTTCAGTATCATAAAAAGCTAGACAATCTAGATCAGGAGCTTTTAACCTGATTGCACATTAGAGACACCTGGATAGGGATGGGGGGGTGGGAGTAGTTTTGAAAAAATGTGATCTGAGAGCTCTCATAGACCAATTATATCAGAATCTCTGGAGTGGGGCCTGCGAGTCAATATTTTTGAAATGTCCCCTCTCCTGTGATTTTAATAGAGCTGGAGTTTACAACTACTGATATACAATAAGTCACTGTGTATTTTGCACTAAGGTTTCTGATTATTGTTCAACTGCGTTCTCAAGAGCTAATTAATTCAGTAATCCAGGGGTTTAATGGACCATCCATTGTTAATACAAAAACAATATTTCCTTATTCTAATAGTATGATTTGGGCTCATAGGATTTTTTTTTTATCAGCAATTTCAAGTCAGCCATTATGGTTTGTTTTATGGCTATGTCATCTTTGAATCTTTGATAGGAGTAGAGCAGCTCCCTATCTAAGTACTTGATATTTCTTAATGTGAAAGGAAGAGAAGCATCTGGCTGTCTGAAAAAAAAGTGGGTTGAGAATTTGAGGTTTGAAGTTCCCTTTTGAATTCTAATAAGTTGGCTTATTTTTGAAATCTCTGTTTTAAGACTAAAACAATGATATAATTTTAGGGGTGCCTGGGTGGCTCAGTTGTTTAAGCAGCTGCCTTCGGCTCAGGTCATGATCCCAGGGTCCTGGGATTGAGCCCCGCATCGGGCTCCCTGCTCAGCAGGGAGCCTGCTTCTCCCTCTCTGTCTACTTGTGCTCTCTCTCTCTGTCAAATAAATAAATGGAATCTTTTAAAAAATAAAAAAAATAAAACAATGATATAATTTTATATTTTCCTCCCCAATTCTTCAACAGTTCTTAAAGGTCAGCAGCTATTTCCACAGTGAAAATGGGACCCAGAGGTTTTCATTAACTCATCCCCAGAAAATTCAGTAATAAAACTTGATTTTATATTCACTGATACTGAAAAATCTCTTATCACCAAAGGACTCTGAAAGTCATGGTGAAAGATTCCACTTCTAGGTCAGGACACAAAGAAGACTCAACTCCTTGGATGGCTGATTAAAGGAATTATCTCAAATTCCAGTCATAACATAGAAACAGACTTGGTTGTAATTTATTTATTTACTTAGCCATCTGGTCTCAGGAGCTAGAGGAAAGAAGGTCATTATATAATCCACAGATGAAACTGAAGTTCCTTGCACCAAGATATTTGAAAGGCTTATTCAAGGGCCCGTTCTGCTGACCAAAAAGGCCCAGTTTAGTCAGACTGCAGAACTGTACGATCCAATCTCAGAACCATCCAGTGAGGTCTCTTTTCTCTAGCAAACAGGGAGCAGGGAAAATATTTCCCTAACCTTCTTCCAGGTGCGAACCACCTGCCAAAACACATGGAGAATCTTTTCATTGGGAGCACGGCCCAGCGTCCATTATGTCTACCCTACAAAACTCAAGGCCAGGACTGAGTCTGAAGAAGGAGAGGAAAAGACAGATGGATCCAGTGTTATGGATGATCTTTCCGCTTGTTTGTCATCCTTGACCTCTTATTTGTAACCCTACTGTGGATGATAGAATTAAAAGTAAATGGAAACGTGTCCTTTTTAGGGAAGGAGGTGGTCCCCTCCAACTGTGACTCCTTTTATGTTGATGTATATTTTTTTGGCTCTGTGTTGCCAAAAAATTTGCTTGTGTTGAGACCTGGTTCCTGATTTCAAAGTGCTGCCATACGAGGGCAGCAAGAGCCAAGACCCCTCAGAGCTCAGGATGCTGCTGAAAGGGAGCCCTCAGGTAACCCAAAGTTCATGGTCAGTTCTATTCTCCTCTTAAATCTGAAGTAGGCTGTAATTAGCAAGCTGACCAAAAGCAGGCTGGTGAAAAACCACTTCTAGAACTACGAGGGTCCCGAGGGTCCCGGGGCGCCTGGGTGGCTCAGATGGTTAAGCGTCTGCCTTCGGTTCAGGTCATGATCCCGGGGTCCTGGGATCGAGTCCCGCGTCGGGCTCCCTGCTGAGCAGGGAGCCTGCTTCTCCCTCTGCCTTTCTCTCTCTCTCTCTCTCTCTCTCTGTCTCTCATGAATAAATAAATAAATAAATCTTAAAAAAGAACTACAAGGGTCCTTTTGTTAAATATGAAAAGTCTTCATTGCAAGTCAATGGACAGGGGAGAAAAGGCTGAGGAGGGGGCCTCCGCATGGAATGTTGCATTTCAATAACCACTGCTGACTTTGTTGGACTGTTAATAAGGAATGTGTTTATTGTAATACTTCACAGACACTGTACTGAATCCATATGCACAGCCTACCTGTGGCAGGTAAGGCAATGTGATTGAAGCTGATCTTTTAATGAATAAATACAAGAATCTCGTGCTATGTTCCTAATCAAAAGACTCCTAAATATACGGATTCGTAGAATGGCTTTTGTTCTATGCATCAGGATTTTATATTCCCTTTTTAAACAGCATACATTTTCCTTGTTTTAGGGTTTTTTTTTAGAATCCTGTGTGCATTCTTTGTACAGTTTTAGGTATCATAGAGATCAACATATTTTAAAATACTTATTTAATCTGATTTCTTAGGGTTTCTGAAAAGCTTTCTTTTTAAACATGCATTTATAAATTTGCATACTTTCTCCTTCACAATTGTCTCTTTTGTAGCAAGGGCTGTGTCAAGAATACATTTTTTATACTAGTAGTACTTTGGCACAATGGCATACATATTATCAGCTCACGATTAATATTTATTGGTTGGTTGATTTTATGCTACATATGGGACACAATCTATAATGATGAGTTTTCATACGGCCAGACTCTACCAAACTTTTTGAAGAAAGTAATTTTGCTTCTGTCTCTATTTCGGCACCTCTCATTCAGTTTGTGTCCACTGAAGTGTAGCTCCTTGTCCTCACCAACCAACTGAAAGAGGCTTTTTTTTTTTTAAAGATTTTACTTATTTATTTGAGAGAGAGAGAATGAGAGACAGAGAGCATGAGAGGGAGGAGGGTCAGAGGGAGAAGCAGACTCCCTGCTGAGCAGGGAGCCCGATGCGGGACTCGATCCCGGGACTCCAGGATCATGACCTGAGCTGAAGGCAGCCGCTTAACCAACTGAGCCACCCAGGCGCCCTGAAACAGGCTTTGATGAAGTCACTAGTGGCTATGTTTCAGTTGGTGTTTTCCTAGACCTCTCTGTGTATTCTGAAATTCTCCCCTCCTTTGGGTGTCATACCATTTCTTACTTCTCTGCTCCTCAGTATTCCTTGTAGATTTCCCTTCCTCTTCAGATCCCTTAAATATCAAGGTAGATTCTTCTGTGCCTTCTCTTCTTGTTCTACCCTCCTAAGGGATCCCATGCCACTTGCAGGACTTCAGTATTACATGTTGGGCTATCTTAAATTGACCTGTCCAGACAAGCAAGGTTTACCTGTGATTTAGACCATTATTTCCAGATGTCTGCCAAACATTTCTACCTGGATATCCCATAGGCGTCACAAACTCAACACATAAAAACTGAATTCTTTTTACATTCCTATAGTTCCCATCCCATCACATGATTCCTCCTGCTTATCCCTTTTATATCCTGACTTAGTGAATTTCGTCTATTTCCCACAACTCTATTAGTTGTACAAGATAAAAAGCTTGGAACTATTAGCAGAGGTGGCCAAATTCTTGATTTTCTTTGCCTGGTGACCTTCATCCCTCAGTGTTCAACTCAAGCATTGTCTCCTTTCTGAGGCTTTTATCATACCCAATAAAGTAGTTAGATACTCTCACCTCTAGATGCCCATAGATGCATTTACTTACTTTTTCTATAGTACCAAATCATGTTACATTGTAATTATCTGTGTACATCTGTTTCCGCCACTGGACTATGAACTCCTATGAGTTCATAATGACAGTAACAAATAACAATAACCAGTTAATCATCATTGTAGGACACTAGTAGCCCAATGTACTATTTTGAAAACATAATAAAAAGAATTAAGAATTTATCCTGCCTTTGCTTTATGAACTGTACTTCTGGGGAGCTGTATAGTAGATGAGGGAAAATTTCTTCGTATTCTGCCTAAGAAATGAAGGACTAATAGAATTATGATACCCTCATTATGCAATCTATACATTGAGCACCAATGACTGCTAACATGGTAAAACAAGAGTTACATAGATATTAGTGCCTCCTGATGGAAACATACCCCATTCCTTAAATACTCTTACCAAAGCCAACGCAATCTGAGTCTTTTCAAACCTGTTGGATTCAACCACTGATTTAAAAAAGAAAGAACATGTTAAACAATACCACAAGGTTGCAGTCAGCAAAATCCAACCTCTGTCTACTGGAGAAATGAACTGGTTTCCTTCTTCACCAAATAAGTTACAAATCTGAAAAAAGATGGAAGGAAAGCCTAGAAATTTTTTAAAAGACCTAAGTAACATGTAGTGAATCACAATGAGTGGAATTTATTTGGATCTTGATGCAAACAAACTGTTAAAAATTACTGTATTTTGAGACAGTTGGAATTTTAAACACTGTGTATTTGATGGCATTAAATTATTATTATCAAATGTTTTAGGTATGGTAACAGTATTGTGGTTACTTTTTTAAGACACATCTTTTAGAGATACATACCGAAATATTTATGGATGAAATGATGTGTCTTGGTTTTGCTTCAAAATTTTATGGAAGGAAGGAATTCAATGGGATTTAGGTGAAATAAGATAAACTATGAGTTTAAGATTCTCAAAACTAAGTGATGGGTCAAAGGATTCATTTAAATGTTCCATTAAACAAAGGTTGTTTTGTTTTGTTTTGTTTTTAAAGAGTCTAAGTCTCTGACTCTTAGTGCAGAGCTCTTTGCACCATCCTATTAAACTGATCATGGAAAAAAAACAAGCAAAATTCCAGAATTTTCTACGTTTTTTTGGAAAGGGGTTCCCAAAACAAGGAACAAAAGCAGTGGTTAAAAATGTCCGCCCTTGGAGTTCATGAACTCTGTTTTCTCATCTGACTTTGCCAAGAACTTCCTATGTGGTCTTTGGCAAAATTAGATTTTTCTGTCTTGATTTGGTTACTCTCCAAAAGTGGTCAGAGATCAAGGTCTACACTATGACTTATCGGCAGCAGTTCCAGCTGAGGAGGCTCCACCATTTGTATAAAGATGGGGCATAAAGTAAGTCTATTTTAATCAGCTTTTAAATAACTATTAACACACTGGATTACATGACAAATATAAAATTAAAAAAAAATCTTCATAGAGGAAAAAAAAGGTGGATTATATGAAAAGACATTATTGACCAAAGTTTAATAAGTAACACTATTGACTCAAAATAGTAGGACTATTTTTTATTTTAATAGTAGATCTCATGGTTGGGGTTCTCTATAACTTCTTTTTTCTTTTTTCTTTTCTTTCTTTTTTTAAAGATTTTATTTATTTATTTGACAGAGAGATAGAAAGCACAAGTAGGCAGAGCGGCAGGCAGAGGGAGAGGGAGGATGCGGGACTCTATCCCAGGACCCTGGGATCATGACCTCAGCCAAAGGCAGACACTAAACAACTTGAGCCACCCAGGTGCCCCTATAACTTCTTTTTTCTTTTCATAGTTTTCCTTACCGTTAGTTATTTGAAATATGGTAATAATGCTTTCTACGCTGATTTTAACCTATGGTTTACATTAATTTTCTTCATAAAAGGCTGCTTTTGCTTAAATTTTGAGCTGTTTTCAATGCCAATATCTGTAGACAGCTTTGCAAACAAATGAAACACGATGATCATTTGATGCTGATCCATGTATATATATATGCATGTCTGTCTTGTCCCAGAAATAAATGACATGGTAAAGTAGATGGAATCAACTTTCTCTTTTACCCACCTGGCATCATTTGTTTCCAATTTCAGGCATCTAGTTGAAGCTACTTCGTCAGCCAAAGAGGTTGGGTGTCATCCCAGAATTCTCAGTTGCTTATGTAACAATTAGACAATACCCTTCTGTACAGCCATTTTTTTTTTTTATCTATACAAATCCTCTCCCATACATTTGGACAGACATGCTTTCTGAACCACAAACATATGTCTACTCTAATTTTCTTTGTCATATCTGTAAGTTATTTTGCCCAAGATACACTTATTCATCTGTTTCATGTTTAGATAGTCTTCCTTAGAGTAAGCTTTAAAATGTTGTCATGGCTATTGGAAAAAAATTTTTAAACAAAGAGAAAGTTACATGCAGGGTAATTATAAAGCAGAGCTATTACATATTCTATAGAAGGGAAGAGAAACAGGGAGGGAGAGAGTCGAATGCCAGATGGACACATCAGAAAGTTTTGAAACTTCCACAACTCACAAAAATCAATGGGGAATCACAGGTTTGAAATTCCTTGGTCTAGAACATTGAGAAGAGGTGCTAATATTTAAACAAAATGCAGGTTATAAATCTTGGGTTGAAAAGTAAGAATATGAAGATAAAAAGTGCAATGAGGAAATAAAAAAGTATGTATGTGGAGGAGGTACCTCAGAAATGCTCAAAACTAGCTGTCATTGGTCAATAGATTTTCTACTGGGTCTGCCATAGGTGTGCAGAAAGATACAGTATTAGAATGGATCTTAGATTGTAAATGATGCATTAGAAGTTCATTAATAAGTTTTGGAATTTATAGCCCAAACATTCTTCACATTGTTCTCTATCATATAGCTTTTTCAAAAATGGGCTCACAAGACATATTATAAGAGTGAGAGCTTAGCTACCCTTCAAAGTCCAGGATGGAATTGCTAAATTTAAGCATTCTGAACTTTGAATAGCTTTTTTTAACAATTCACATACTGGGGCGCCTGGGTGGCTCAATCATTAAGCGTCTGCCTTCGGCTTGGGTCATGATCCCAGGGTCCTGGGATCGAGCCCCGCATTGGGCTCCCTGCTCAGCAGGAAGCCTTCTCCCTCTCCCACTCCCCCTGCTTGTGTTTACTCTCTCGCTGTGTCTCTCTCTGTCAAATAAATAAATAAATAAATAAATAAATAAATAAATAAAATCTTTAAAAACGAAAAAAAAAAAAAAACCAGTTCACATACTACCAGAGAGTCCTTCATTTCTAAAAGTTTTAGTGAGAATCAGCTATTCCAATAATGACATTCAAATATTTTTTGCAGTTTTTAATAATATATTTTGAAAAAACTAGTAAAGTACTGTAGGGTGACTAACATAATAAAAATAATATATTTTGGGAGCTACACTGTAAAATGTGCTTAAACCACTGTAGGAAGTTTTATGATTTTTAATTAAAACAGAGGCAGATTACAGATTGCAGAATATGGACTACTGTTAGTAGGCATTGCGTGGCAGAGATTGGCTAGATGCTCCCGATCCTTTTCCTCCTCCTGGATACACAAGAAGACTCATGTTCCAGTCTTGCCTGCAGTTAGGTTTGTGTTATTTGACTAGGTCTGGCCAATGGGATGTGGAGGCAAATAATGTAGACCACTTCCAGACTTGTTTATAAAACAATTGTATGTTTTATAGTCCTGAATGATCTTCCTTGCTGTCTCTCTTTACTTGATGGCTGAGTGATGATCAAGCAGAGGAGTCCATGGAGGCGCTAAGGGGTAGCAGAGCCATAATGCAGAAGTGACCCAGATCTCTCAGTCACTGTCTGGAGGACAGCCTCTAAGGAAGGCAACCCAATCTGTATTGGGTGGGGAAGTGAGACAGAAAAATCTTTTAATTAGATGGTGGGATTCTTTCACAATGTATACTGTATCAAATCACCATGATGTACACTTTAAATATCTTACAATTTTGTCAATTATATCTCTGTAAAACTGAAACAGAACAAAACAAGGGAAGGAAGGAAGGAAGGAAGAAAGAAAGAAAAGTTTTTATTGTTAAACCACTGAGAACTTTTTATTGTTAAGCATTGGGGGTGCATATTAATTACCATAACATTATAACATTGTTTGTAGGTATTTGGTATACCATTCTTTCATTTTATTTGCCAAGGGCCACTGTGCTCAGTACCTTGTCTCTTCTCACATAATGCTCTGAACTTCTCCACTCCCAGACCACATCATGCAGGTCATGATGTTATTCTTCCAAAGAGAGCTCACTTCCTGATCATAGGTTCCAAGAGTTTCAGAGGGCTTGTCCATTCCTCAGGTAATAGATACTTCCATTCGAGCAAAATAATTTCTTCTGGGATAGTAAACAATTTTTTATAAGACACTTTACATTTTGGAGATACCCTCCTCCATATACATACACATCAGACTCCTTTGTTTCATATTCTTATTTTTCAACCCAAGATTCCTAGTTGCATTCTGTTTGAGAGGAGATATCAAAATTTCCTCTCAAATTTCACAGCAGGGAATTTTAACCCATGGCTCCCCATTAATCATAGTTTGTGGAAGCTTTAAAAATTTCTGGTATGCCCATTTTGCTTTCACTACTCCCTCCTGTTAAGTGTAAATAGCTCTATTTTACAATTACCTGACGTGTATTTTTCTCTTTATTTTAAAAAAGTTTCTGTGTTGGAAAAAACCCAGTTCTCATCCTATGCTTCTCCTTTACCCTCATGCTACTATCACACTTAACCACATTTCTGGCAACAGATGTGTAGGGTTTTTTCCCTACAGCAAGCAATTCTGCAACATCAGCTGGGTGTCCTACACTTGAACTCTATTATGACACTGTCGACCTGGAGATAGCATCAGATCCCACAAATGAAGGGCTCAGTCTCACTAGTCTGCCCCCCTCTTCAGATGCCAGCCGCAAGTCCACGTTGTCACCTGTGTTTCTGACCAATTGGCTATAAATTGGAGGTTCCCATGACCCCCTCTTCAGATTTGATTAATATGCTAGAACAGCTCACAAAATCCATGAGAACATTTTACTTACTGTTTACCAACTTATTATAAAAGGACATGATAAGGGATACAGATGGATATCCTGACAGAAGAGATGGTTTAGGGCAAGATGCAGACTCTCCATGCCCTCATGGGCTATGCCACTCTCTCAGCTCATCTACATGTTCACCAACCTGGAAGTTCTCCAAAACCCACATATTTAGAATTTTTGTGAAGTCTTCATCATGTAGGCATGATAGATCATTAACTCCATTTTCAGCCCCCCTCCCATCTCTGGAGAATGGGGGGTAAAGAGGAAAATTCTAAGCTTCTAATCATGACTTGGTCTTTCCAGTGACCAGTTGGCTCCATCTGGGAGCCCACCAAGAGTCACCTCATTAGAACAAAGGACACTGCTATCACCCAGGAAATTCCAAGGGATTTAAGAATCTGTGCCAAGAGCTGGGGGCAGAGATCAATATATATTTTTTCTATTGCCTCACAGTTTCTAATAACCATGACAGCAGTTTGCACCCCTCCCCCCAGCGTCAGCAAAGAGAGCATGGGATTCACCGGGTGTCTATCCCCTGCCTGCCCAGGACAGCCTCTTTAAGGAGCAGCACTTGCAACATGGGCCTGGAAAATCCCAAGGCCCTCATCTCCTCCACCTGACCATTTCCAAAACCTCAACAGAAACTCTGGGCTCTTCTCCATCCCCATCATTGTCAATCCACTGGCAAACCTACCTACAAATTCTGTTATCCTTAAAGTTACTCTGTGTTCAACCAGTCTTTCCCAAACCAAATTCAGCAGAATCTCAAAAATCAAGCTACTTTCCATGCTCTCAAATTTTCCACACCCGGGGAAGTCCCCCCTTTAGACTAAATGAATAGTCTTGACCTTACCAAATGCCTCTGGTACCAGAGCAGACTCGACCTGGTGACTCAAATAAGTGGAGGTATTTTCCCAGAGCCTAAACCCAACCCCGATCTCAGACCTGATCTGGATCTTGGCAGAAGTCTAAAACAGATTCTCAAAGTTTAGAATGTGTTAGAATTGCCAAGGAGATACTTGTTTAAAAGCAAATTCCTGGACCTACAATCTTCAGAGATTTTAAATCTGTAAGATTTTGGGTGGGTCCTAGGAATCTGTATTTCCGTGAAGCCCCTCAGACATATCTGTTCCTGATGATGCAGAGAACTGCTTTCAGAATGCAGATGGAGTAATGTCAGATATCAAGTGACATATTAAGATGCCCTGAGAAAAATGTTCCTCTGTGTCAAAATAAAGTCAATTAAAAAACTTTATGACAGGTTGGCCTTTGCCATTTAAAGACACTCTCAGGATTTTGATGCTTCGTTCTGTCTTTGCTACGGCTCTCTGAATCTCCTCTGAGCCATGATTCAGCCTTTTGTTATGCGTCCTTAGCTTTGCCTCTCAATGTTTGCTTCTGTCCTTACATTGCACTAGGAAATCAGCCAAAGTTCCAGGTCATTGAGTGTGTGGTGGAAATTACTCTAATATCCAGTTCTCTTCCTTTTCCAGGCACTACTGACACAGAACTTCTCCACCCCCTTGTGTTAGGAGGAGCTATGGCATTAATTCTGGCTAATGAAACAGGAGCAGAAGTGACAACTGTGGGATTCTTGAGTCTATCCCTTTCCTTCCACCACCTCTTTCGGGTCTTGTGTTCCAAAAGGCGCAGCTATAAGCTGGTGGAAACTTAATCTGCCCGAGTCCTTTAGATACTTTGTGTAAGAGTTTTTGCTGATTCACAGGGAGCAAGTAGTATGAGCAAGTAATAACCTTGTGTTGGGTTAATCCACCAAGATTTGGGGGTGGCTTGTTATTACAGAAAACCAAGTCTATTCTGACTAACATGGAGTGGTATTGTGCTTTGATGGAGTTTACCCAAGGCCACCTCCACTCTTGCTTATTTGGTTGGTGGCTGCTGACTATGTTGGAGAATTCAGTCCATTGGGCAATGTAATAACTTGTCTTTATTACCAATAATGTTTAGATGAGCACCTAATAAATGTGTTTAAGTAAATAAATATTTAGTTTGAAACAAAGATGTTCAGGGGAATCTCCTCCTTACCGAATACACGGTGAGCTCTTTGGAATCTGACTAGCATGAGCTGATGGATTGTTGGGCATTTGTCTTTTTGTATAACTCAAACATCCCAATTTGAGTTCCAAGAGCCATTCATCTGCACTGACTTTAATCTGGACAGAATTGTCTGTCTAAATCTCTTCTAGGAGCATTTGCTATTCTGTAGACACATAGCCTTAATGTATCTTATAAGTTCAAAAAAAAAAAAATTCAAACTGTCCTGATAAAATATGTTAAAATGACCGAGTCAAACTTCTTTTTTTTTTTTTTTTCCATTTCACTCCTCTGGAGGTAACATGAAAGTTCAGGGCAGTCATAACCCTTAGGAGGCTTTTAAGTGTAACTCTTAACGGATTTATATTCATGTGTCCTCCTTAGAAACTTTCATTGTCCATACAAAGCAGTTAGGTTGACTAGATTGTCCTTGTTTTACCTTTGCAAAGGCTTAGTTTAAATTGTGCAGCTGGAAGAATGGTCTCTGAACAGGTTTTGCTGGAGCATTGTGTCTGATTTCTGGCCCAGAGCAAGATACAAACTGACAATTTTCTTTTGTTTTGTTTACGTACCCGCCTCTCCTGCCCTTTTCCCCCAATTACAAATGGTTAGTTCTGCTTTTGAAAGTTTTTTGTTTTGTTTTGTTTGCCTAGTTGTATGCACTCCTAAGTTCCTCCGACTTTCTGGGCTCTGAGCCAGGTTAGTTTAACATTGTTTACTGTTTCAGAGCCATCTTGGGAGATTGGTATTTTAATTAAGAACATGTTGATTTTAGATACTAGCAAATGTCTTTGACCCAAAATGTCTCTCCAATCTAAACCTTCTCAGCAGACTTCTCACGGAGCCCTAATCTCCCTTTAAAGATGATGGCTATCTATTTTGAACATATTTACATTGTTGGATGTAGTTTTTCTGGTAGCATTCAATTAACACACTTAGTACATCTTGGCTAAACTATTCTCTTCACCATAGCTTGCTAGTTTTTCCCCTTTTCCTACATTTTAGTTTAATTTATATCTCCAAGAAAATCTCAGCTCAATATGGCACATCTGAAATAAAGAGGTAATTAACTTTTAATATAATAGCTATCACTACTAGTAATAATACTTTGTAACATTTTAAATCTTGTTTACTAAAACAATTTGGTGATAACTATAATTATTCATTAATCTCCTGATTTGTGTTCTCTCAAGGTTGCCTTTCATAAATATCTCTTCCATCTTAATATTTCAAAATAGGTAAATCTAACTTCTAAGTGATATAGGAGTTCCCCATTTTGAAAATGGGGAAATGCCTGAATAATAAGGTAATTGACTAAAATGGTGGTGGGGGCGGGGAGCTCGTATTGTCTTGGTTTGGGTCCTCCAGCCCAGAAGAGGACCCTGAGATGAAGATTGAAGTTCAAATAGCTTATTTGGGAGATGATCCTAGAAAACACGGATTAGGAAGTAGAGAAGGGACACAAGAAAGGCAAGGAAGCCAACAAAGAGTGAGTCATCAAGCCATCTCTTCTGGGCAACTGGGGCTCAGCCCAGGGTCTCCCTCCCTACTGTGGGAGAGAGTGTGGAACATTGCCTAGAGTCATCCCACCTCAGCGGTGCAATTGCCGTATTTATCTCTCAACTTGGTTGAGGCTGCTCCTAAAGGTATTAATTCTCTAGCCCTTCCCACGTGCCCTGCACAGCTTGCCTATGCTAGACAACCAAAGAAACACCCTCAGCATTGAAGGAAGCAACCAGAAGCCAAAGAGGGGGATACAGAAGGATATGAGAGGGTCTGGCAGTGTCTGCTACTCATATGAAAAGATATCTCATTAACAATCAGATACATGCAAATTAAAACAATGAGATATTATTTTTGACATATTTTGACATCATTTTGACATGTTAGAGTGGAAAAGATTTTTTTCCAGAAGGGAGAATGTTGGAAAATACACACTACTAGGGGGGCTGAAAGTACAGTCTTTCTAGAAGGGCCATTTGGGATATAAATCAAAAGCCCCCAAAATACGTTTCTCTTTGATCCAGGAACTCTGCTTCTAAGACTGTATTCTGAGAGGGTAATTAAATCAGTATGCGGTATTCATTGAACCATCAGTTATAAAAGTGAAATAACCAGAAAAATCCAACTGTCCAATAATAAGTGATTGGTTAAGGATTCCATCCATCCGATCCATTCATCCAATGGAATATAATGGAGCCATTTGAACTGATAAAGGAGAAATGATTACCTGGAAATATTTTCACAATATACTGATAAATGTTCAAATCAGATGCTCCTATTTTGTTAAAATATGTATGAATGTGTTGTATGCATATAAAAAATTCTTGAAAGACAAAAACCAGAATGCAGCTATTACTGATTGGTAAGAATACAGATTCAAAAATTTTTTTTGAATATATTTTTGTCATTTTCCACTTTTTTTTTAAAAGATTTTATTTACTTATTTGACACAGAGAGAGAGAGAGAGCAAGCACAAGCTGGGGGTGGGAGTGGTAGAGGGAGAGGGAGAAGTAAGATCCCCACTGAGCTCAATCCCAGGACCCTGAGATCATGACCTGAGCCGAAGGCAGATGCTTAACCCTCTGAGCCACCCAGGTGCCCCTCCCAGGTACTTACAATGGTATTATTATACCTTATAACAAAGTTAAAGTTACTTTTAAAAAGTGAACACATAGTTTATGAGATTATTATATAAAGGCCACTTAGCATGCAAAAATGATACATTAAAAATACCAGTTGTATAAAATCAATGTAGAATGGTAATTTACTGTGAAAGCTACTTCTGTGGGCTAAAAAGCATAAGAGCTGCACCAATCTAATCTTTGAGAAATTTTTTATAAAATTAAAATCACTTGATTTTTTTCTCTAGAAAAATACCGCATAGCATTACCTCTTCTCTTTATACAAAAATATGGGTCATAGTAATTTTGACTTGAGTAGAGTTATAGCTCATGTAATTTTGCAACTTGGAGGAAAAACTTATAGCAAAAACCAAAATTACAAGTAGATCATGTTTAAAAGTTTATGTATATCTTGTGGCTTGGGAATGTGGACTAGCAAGCGAGAGTATGTTTTCTCCTGAGATCAAAAAGCTGTAGAAATAATGATGACCAAAATGTTATGACTCTTTATGGCCAAAAATCATCATCACATACATTATCTGATTTATTTTTCTCATCCAAAGCTCTTGGAGGTTAGTACAATATTACTGTCCCATATTGCGGAATGAAATCCCTGAAGCCTAAGAAGTTTTAATTTATTTTTTTCTCCCTCAGTTAGAAAAGCATCCATTTTAGGAATCAGAAATTTTCTGGTTCTTAAGTTGATTCTTTTCTTCCAACGCTGCACAGAGGATTCAATCACAAGCTCTGGCTCCTATCCCCGACTCCGTTAGCTGGGTTATGTATGCGTTCACGTTCCCTCGTTGGTAAAATAAGGATAGTGATGTGTATAGATCAGGGCGGTTGTTCCCAAACTGCGGGGTGCATCAGAATCACATGGAGGACGTGCTTTTTGTCTTAATTGATATATCATTCACATATAACATTGTGCACACTGGTTGATTTGATAATTCAAGTGCGTGCTGAAACACAGATTGTTGGGTCTCGGCCCCAAACTTTCTGAATGAGTAGGTCTGGGGTGGGGTCTGAGAAGGTGCATTGCTAACGAGTTCTCAGGTGCTGCTGCTGGACCAGAGACCCCTCTTTGAGAACCACTAGTTTAGGATATTGTAACTATTTCTCCTACTGAGAGTTGGTTTTATCTCTCCATGGCATTATAATCTCAGTGTAGATTATAAACACACACACACACACACACGTATATGATGTAGTTTTTGAACGTTTTGGTGAGGTTTGGTGGGGTCCGGGACTGATGGCTAAGAAAGAATTCTTGACACATCTTTGGTGCAGAATGGTGGTTTTATTAAAGCATGGGGACAGGACCCGTGGGCAGAAAGAGCGGCTGCCCCGGGATTGTGAGGGACAACTGATTATATACTTTGGGGTCGGAGGAAGTAAAGATAAGGGAAATTCCAAAAGGATTTTCATATGTTAAAGAAGACTCAAGATCCTGGAGGAATGTTATAATCGGCCTCTCTCGAGTATTTGTCAATGGGATGTAGGTTATAAGGAGATCTAATTTTATTTACATTTCCTTCTGCCTTTGTTCCCCACATCATATATGTTTACATACATAATATATATTTGAGCTATTTTGAGCTATACAGATATAGGTTTGTTTTTTGTTTTTAACTGACTCAGATATTCCCCAAATTACTTAAGTCTTTGCTATGTTGTGCTCTTGTGTGGGAATTATGAATAATATCTCTATTATGAAAATTATTTGAAGGTCACCTGGGTGGCTCAGTCAGTTAAGTGTCTGCCTTCAGCTCAGGTCATGATCCCAGGGTCCTGGAACCAGCCCTCATGGGGCTCCGTACCCAGTGGGGAGCCTGCTTCTCCCTCTGCCTCTCCATGCCACTTATGCGCTCTCTCTCAAAAATAAATAAATAAATAAAATCTTGAAAACGAAAATTATGTGAGCTATTTATTTGGAGTAAGAGTAGTATAGCATTAAACATCAGCTAAAGACCAACTTTCGTTGTCTTCAGAAATTAAGAAAAGAATGTCTGAAGTGCCCCCTCCAAATTGCACCTTTCGTCCTCTCAGGAATGCTATTTACCAGATTTTCTATATCATTGGGAATGCGAGGTGAAGTATTATCGTTATGGAAACAGAAAACAAATAAAGCAGAAGTAACTGAAGTATGTGCTGCTTATTTGTTCTTCTCCTCTCCTTTAACAGCTCTTGGAACTTCAAGTGATTGCACAATCTTGCCATGCATCTGGGTCACAGACCACAGACTCTCTGAGAGAAAGGGGGCCTAGCGAGGGCCATATGAGAGAACTAAGATTTATGAAGTACCTTCCCTGGGCCTGGCATTGTGCTGACTGGTGAGGGGCAGAACAGTGACCAAGATCCAGCCTTCAAGGAACTGAAAGTTCAGACAAGGGACCAGAAAATTATACTACTTCTGTGGTAAGCAGGATGAGACCTTCTGCATATGAATTCCACGGTTCGAGGTAGAACTTTCTTTTGTTTGTTGTAAGTGTACCAGCTCAAGTGTCAAGAGAGACTCTCTTACCCTGGCAAGTTAAGGACAGAATCATTTTTTATCCATATAATTCATTAACTTTTGTATCTTTTTAGCATTTACCTTTTCCAGACCAAGAGTATGGAAACTTTTTATATTTTTAAGTATGAAAATAAGCAATAGGTGCTGTTCATAATCCTCAAGTGTGATACATGAGTTTTCACCAACTAGATAGAAATTTGAAGATGGATGTTGTTTGCTTTCGGAGGCTGTTATCCTTGGTGATAGAAGACGAAACTGGTTGTTGAGGTTCAGTGGTTAGTCCTTGGCTAAATACCTGCGGGCCCAGGCCCCATGAGATTTCAGATTTAGATCAAGGAGCTGAAACCTCTGGTGCTTAGCCTTTTACTCTGAAAGAGAATCAAGAGAGAACATCCTGACCCTCAGGGAGATCTGTATACTTTCCTGACAATGGGATCCACTTACTCAATAATATTCCTTCTTTATTTCTAATCATGGAAACCATTTAGCTATTTGAGCTTTCTGTTACTTCGTTTTTTACAATGACATGTGTTCTTTGTTTAGCTTCATTTTCTCTCACAGGGCTTTGGTTTGAAATAGCTCAGGAAGGGGATTTCATGTCTTGTAGCTATCTAATTTAGAATCGCCTTTCATTTCTCACAGTAATTTTAGCATAATATGTTAATCAAAGTTGTCTTATTTGTTGCCTCTTCTTATTTCTCTGTTTTCACATGACTTTGTTCTTTTTTGTCTATCTCTTGCACAAAGAGCCAAATAAAAATCCCACAAAAAACATATAATTTGGACCAATTAAAATAACAAAAATGTTAGGACAATATGGTATTTATTTCTAAGCTTTCTGTACTAAAAATAATAATGCCTCAGATTTATGTTGCAACTCAAGACACTGTTGCAGACATTTATCTTCCTATTATTCTCAGGAGGGAGAAATGTTTATTACAATCCCAATTTCATACATGGAGTAAAGTGGTTTGTCTGGAGTTCCAAAGTTAGTGAGTGTGGAGGTAAGACAAAGGCCCCTGAGTTTCTTGATTCTCATCCTAGTATTCTGTGCAGTAGACTTTGTTGTTGTTAACGTAAGAATATGCTTTTATGACATAATAATAGACATTTAAAAGAAACATTGGTTATGGATTATGTTTTGTTTTATGTAGAAGCTCTCTATAGGTTTTCTTTAACAGTTTCAAGTGGACTTTGGCTTTAAGTTACTTTAGAAAATTGCAGATGGCATGAAATTCTATGCAGTGTTGGGGTATGGCATGACGATTGGCCCTCCTTGGCAGATGTACCAAATACCTCTGGGATTTTGTCTGTCGCACTTCCTTTTAGATTATTGAAATATTCACATGGAGTAAACCAAAGCTTATATGTGGCTTCCCAGAAGGTTGATAACTATCTTTTAAAATCAAGGGGTTATGTGGAAAGTTTGAACATGGCATGTCATAGGGCATTCACATTATATTAGAATCATAGAAAATGGTGGTCCAAAAACTTTCCTACTCATCATTCTGTCCTACCACAGGGCCTGTGAATTTCAATCTTCACTCTTTTGGGGTAAGAGATCTTTGCTACCATTAAAAATAAATGCTATCTGGTAAGGATGATGGATAAAAATAATAGTTAAGATTTTTGTATTAATTTGTCACCTTAAATTTCATCTCCTGCATGGGCTTTGAGGTAGGAGTTTGGATAGGAAAGGGATCTACAGTTGAGAGGCCAGAAGCACTGTGAACTCATTGAGCATTTGGGAGTTTAGAAGGCCAAGGGAAAGCTAGATGTGGAGTAAGCCATAATCATTCCCACATTGGTCCACCCTGCAGTAGTCACCGAAGGTCAAACGATTTATGAAATGGGACATGAGAGTCCAACAGAAGCTACCATGAATTTCTTTAACCTACCAGAAGCTAATAGATTGTAACTGATTTAATTTTGAAGAAATATAGTCTATTATTCTGTGTCATCATGGTGTGTAAGGACATTAAATAGTTAATAATGAAATGTAAGACAGTATAATACATAAAAAAACAGTGCTTTGACAAGACAGATATTTGTAAATAAACCTTGGTAAAACAGTCCCATCCTGCCCCCCCCCAATACAGCTTCTGCTCCATCTAAAGAATAGATCAATTCATTTTAATTCAGACATTTGGGGGATGTCCACTTTGTGCTGGAATACCAGGGCTTCAGACATGGGAAGTCACAGCGGCTGCTCAAACCTAGAGGCACATCCCAGGGTCTTATAAAGCAGATTATAACTGGAGAGATCAGGGCAACCTCTCCCAGAGAGAGATACAAAGTACAAGGGTAACATTCCTTTGGTTTTCTTTAATTTGTAAAGAAAATATTATCAGTGTTTGCTACGTTTGCAGTATACATTGAAAAGAAAAAAAAAAGAAAAACATAGTTCGACTAATCAGCATGAGAAAAGACGCTCAACATTATTATTATTATTCATCAGAAAAATGTAAATTTAAATAACAAGTTCTCACTTTTCAAATGCTAAAATGGCTAAAATTAAAAAGACAGGGGCACCTGGGTGGCTCAGTCGGTTAAAGGTATATTTCTTGATCTCATCTCAGGTCTTGATCTCAGGGTCGTGAGTTCTTGATCTCATCTCAGGTCTTGATCTCAGGGTCGTGAGTTCAAGCCCTGCATTGGGCTCCACACTGGGCCGGGAGCCTACTTAAAAAAAAATAATCAAAAATAAAAAGACTGATAATGCCAAGTATTCGTAAGGATGTGGAGCAATTGGGGCACTCACATATTTATTGTAATGACCAAAAAAATTCCACTCCAAGACTTACACATGAATGTTCCTACCAGCTTTATTCATAACAACCCAAACTATAAACCCCAAATGTTAATCAACAGGTAAACGGATGAAAAATTTTGGTATATCTTCATTCAATGGAATACTATTCAATAATAAAAAGTAATTAACTATTGAAACATGCAAAAAAATGGATGGATCTCAAAAACTAACAAAGTTAGACACAGAAGAGTACATACTATATGATTCCATTTCTCTGCAGAAACAAATGCAGTCAAAATCAATCTATAATGGTAAAAACAGATCAGTGGTTTCTTGGGACTGGCTATGGGGGGTTTGGGGGAATTGACTGCAAAAGAGCACAAGGGAATTTCCTGAGATGATGGAAATATTGTATATTTTGACTTGGGTGAGGGTACGTGGTTACATACATTTGTCAAAAATCATCAGCCTAGGGGCGCCTGGGTGGCTCAGTTGGTTAAGCGACTGCCTTCGGCTCGGGTCATGATCCTAGAGTCCCGGGATCGAGTCCCACATTGGGCTCCCTGCTCAGCAGGGAGTCTGCTTCTCCCTCTGACCCTCCTCCCTCTCCTGCTCTCTGTCTCTCATTCTCTCTCAAATAAATAAATAAAATCTTAAAAAAAAAAATCATCAGCCTATACACAGAAAGTGGTACATATTGTATAAAAATTATACTTCAAGTTGATTTAGAAAGAAAAAGACTCATCTCTTTATTATGATTTAGCACTAAAGTTATTTTTCACAAGATAATTCTTTCATGGAGGATCCAAATTAGTCTTAACATGGTGCCCAGCAGTGAGATAGGGAACATTTTTATAGCTTAGTGAAAAGTAGGGTACTAATATTGGGGAAGCTGTTCTAGCAACTGCTATGAGGTGATTCTTTTTCAGTCAGGCATTGTTTAAGCATTATGTCTCTAGATTCAGGCTGTCAGGATTTGAACCTTGCTCACAGCTGCTGGCTGAGTCACCTTGGGAAAGTTACTTAATTTCTCGAAGCATTAATTTTCTTATATATAAAATAGGAATAACAATGGTCTCCATTTTGTAATGTGTGCCGAGATTAAATAAGACAGTTTATGTAAAGAGCCTAGGATTCAGGAAATGCTTCATAACTATTAGTTATTCTTTCTGATATCACCCCTCACAGGAACATGGAGATCCGGAGAAGGGAGAACACAGTCTGTGGAGATACAAATTTGCTTTTTCCCTGGTTTTTGTTTTCTTTCATAATGTACGTAAGACTCTCATGAAAGGATTATTGTTCATTCCCAGGAAAAGGACAGAGACTAGGGACAGTGGGCTGAAACGGAGAGACTGAGCTAACAGAAACCACAAGGCTGAGTTTTGCAGCATTCTCTTTGCCCTCATGGTTTTGAGAGGCAGATGAATTTAATGGCAGGCGGCTGCTCTCCAGCCATTCCCCCAGCTCACCACAGCAGGTGGTTCGGGCCCACATCAGGCCCAGGTAAAGATAAAGCCCCACCAAATGTTACCTCATGCCCACATTTAAAATCACAAATCAAGGATCTGTGAATCATCTTGCATTCTGGTTTCAGGTTCTAGCATTACACTTAACCTCAAACTATCCAATACTTAAGATCCATTAACACAATCAATAGAGAATGGGGTGTATTTGAGGATAGGGTTGCGCTGTTAAATTTAAAAATGTGTCTGAGGAGTGCAGTCTTCCTCTGTCTTCTCTGCTTTTTGTTCAGGCATTTACAAATTCTGTTCAGATTCTTGAAGTGAAAGTGAGTAAGTGTATTTTTAAAATTTTCTGTGGAAAAAAAAGGATAATAAGTGAAAACATTCTGGAAGATTCATTTATTTAGAATATTTTCCCAGTAGCTCAGTGTGTGTGTGTGTGTGTGTGTGTGTGTGTGTATTAGACATTTTTATGGAGTTATTTGGCAGAATTTTAAAACTCTGGGGTATGAAAACTATCTGATTATTTTCTTTGCTTTGAAAAATCCAAGTCCTCAATACTTGAAGTCTTAAAATGAATGCATAATTACCTTATAAGCCATTGTTCACATTAGTTGGCAAAGGAGAAAAGCCAGGGAACCAACTTTGTTTAAATGGAATGAACTTCAACAATTAAATCCTTTCTGGGGTGTGTGCTTCCTGAATCCCCACGATGGCTGTGTTCCCAAGGCGATGTGGAAAGGCAGAGGGGTGTTGTAACACACCACCCATGAGAATGCAAATGTAAGTCTGAATATAAAATTAAAGACATCTGTAGGAATCATGAAAATGTGTGACTTAACATCTAGTGTCCCAAACCAAGTGAAACACCCAGGGCTTGGCAAACTGAGATAGTTAAGTGATAATGTGAAGGAGAAGGCCTGAGCTAGTCCAGATTAATCACCATGAGAAACTGATTAAGTTTGTTCCATTTTATCCCTCATTTAAGAATAGATTTTTCACATAAAAATATCCAGTTGGTTGACTGTTTCAAGCAATGTATATAAGTTTAGTTCTTCCTGATTATGATGTGATGGGTAGAACCTATAAGAAGTTTGAATCATTTCAATGTTTTCAGTAGAAAAAACACTAAACAGAATAACTAAATTTTGGGGGAAGCAATTTAGTTTACTGTAAAAAACACTAGACTGAGGTCTCTGGATACTTAGCAAAAGAACTTTGAGTAGATTTTACTAATAATTTTAGTTCTGCTGCTAATGTGCATGAACAAATCACAGTAACTCTCTGCATTGTTTGCTCTTCTTGAAAATAAGGGGGAGAGGTTTGGACTTGATGGTCTTAAGCTCTGTAATTCTCCCTGTCCAAACATAGGTGGAATTTTCAAGATATCTATGTACAGAGAGGTACCTTTCTTTAAACTTAATGACTTTAGTGTAGTATCTGTTTTTTCATTCATTAATTATGTGATACTTAAGATAAATAAAAGATATAAGGAATTAAATGGTAATCACATCATTATATAAACTGCTGGGTAAAGATGGTGGCTTTGATATCATTTCAATCCCTCGTGAATTTTTAGTTGATGGCATAAACTTACAATGACAAAGAGAGTATGACTGTCTCCACAAACTGAACAGTGAGAACCTACCTACAAATCACACGTAATAGACACTTCCTAGTTGGTCTCTTCTTTTTATGACCAGGCTTAGTTTGTATTTTGTTTCACAGCCAAGGGGAATCCATAGCAACAGCATTTGAGAAGCTTAAAAATAGATGCATGAGTGGGAATTGACAGTAAACCTGAGAAAGCCAAATCCTAAACTGATATTGGGAAAAGATGAGAACCAATTAGCTTTATACCACACAGTCCTGAAAAACCTCAACATTGGTGGCACCAGGGCTGGGGTTCGGGGTAGGGGTGGGAGGGATGGGAGAGGGGTTGAGAAAGGGGAAGCAGGGATTAGCTAAAGAAGACTGATTGGTAAGAAGCATTCAGATCCCAAGGCCCCCCATTGCCACCCCAACAGAGAACATGAGACAAGTAAAGAACCAGGGATAGAGCTTCCAAAATCTGAATTTAAAAAAAAAGCAGTAGGAGAGGAAATGGAGAAGAGAGAATCAACAAGAATGCTTCCCAGAATCAAAAGGCATGGGCCTTCCAAATTGAGAGGGCCCAAAGAGTTCTCAGCATGGTGGATTAAAAGAGATTCATACTAAGGAACAACACTACTGGAAGCTAGAAGACTGTGGGAAAAGGCCTTCAGAATTCAGAAGGAAATGATTTCTAAACTAGAATTTTATATCCAGCCAAACTATTAATGAAGTGTCAAGGCAAGACATTTTCAGACTCAGAACGTTTCTCTCCGAAAAATAATGTCTTAGAAGTTGTGGGGTGATATGTCCCACCAAAATAAATAAACAAATGAAGAAAGAGGAAGACATAGGATACAAAAACCAGGATGCACAGCTCAGGGAAAAGATGAAGGGACTCCCCAGGATGATGGTGAAGGGAGTTCCCCAAGTGACAACTGTACATCATGCTTAAAGTCCAGATTGGAACAATGTTGACTCAGAGGCATATATGTCAATATCTTTTCGACCTAAAAATGTCTGGGTGAGTCTGGCCCTATGCTTATCTGTACTATGCTTTCTTGGATCAAGTGCAGATAAAGTTTCATTTCTTCTCTTCCTGTATGGGTCACGTGAGGACACTTGTTCCCCTATATACACGTTCTGCTTGGACCTGCTCCTGAGAGCTAAAGGTTAACCAAGGTGAGATCAGAAGCAGCAAATACAGACCATATTCCTGCCTGATGTCCAGTACCTGGCCCATACTATGCCCTGCCAAATGTCCCAATTGTGTGAGCCCAGTGTTTCTTAGGACTCACTCCTGGCCTAGCTTGCTGTCTCCCCAAAGAGTTTTAGTAAACTCTCAGTGAAAATAAAGCCAGACTAAGACCCAGAATCATACAGTAAACATCCTTCTATAGATTCCTCTTATCCATTTAATATGTCATTTTAATGAAATTTATCTATGTTGATACATTTGGCTCTAATTCATTTATTTTCATAGCTTATATTCTATTGCTTGACTATACTATAATTTATTAATCTGTTCTTTTGTTGTTTGGACTTTTAGGTTGTTTACTATTGGGTGTCATTATAAACAACGCTTGTATGAATATTTTTGTGCATGTCTTCCAGTGAACGTGTAAAAGGGTTTCTCTTTGGTATTTGCTTAGAGAGGAATTGCTGGATTATGGCATTTGTGTGTAACTTAGTGGATATTTCCAAAACTTCCTAAGTAATTTTTTACCAAGTTTTGCTCCCACCAGCAATATATACAAGTTTCTGGTGCTTTATATTCTCACCAATATTTGGTCTTAGCAGACTTTTTGAAGTTTGCTAATTAAATGTATATAAAATGTTTTCTCATTATGGTTTTCATTTTCAGGTGACCAGTGAGGTTAAACATCTTTTCAAGTTCATTGGCCATTTGGGATTCCTATTCTATGACTTGCCTTTTCACACCTTTTGCACATTTTTCTATTTAAATACTCATCTTTTTCCCTGGATTTGAGGAAGTAATTTATATATTCTGGATAATAATCCTTTGTTGATTATAGGTATTATTATTATTTTTTAAAGACTTTATTTATTTATTTGACACAGAGAGAGAGAGAGCACAAGTAGGCAGAGCGGCAGGCAGAGGGAGAGGGAGAAGCAGATTCCCTGCTGAGCAGGGAGCCCGATGTCGGGCTCCATCCCAGGACCCTGGGATCATGACCCGAGCTGAAGGCAGACGTTTAACTGACTGAGCCACTCAGGCGCCCCATTATAGGTATTCTAAATATCTTTACCCAGAGTGTGGCCTACCTCTTCACTTTTATTATAGTGTCTTGTTTTTGGTAAACTTAAAAAAATTAAAGTGTAACGGGGGCGCCTGGGTGGCTCAGTCGGTTAAGTGTCTGCCTTCAGCCCACGTCATGATCCCAGGGTCCTGGGATCGAGCCCCTCATCAGGCTCCCTGCTCGGTGGGAAGCCTGCTTCTCCCTCTCCCACTCCCCCTGCTTGTGTTCCCTCTCTCGCTGTGTCTCTCTCTGCCAAATAAATAAATAAATAAAATCTTAAAAAAAAAAATTAAAGTGTAGGGATGCCTGAGTGGCTCAGGTCATGATCCCAGGGTCCTGGGTTCAAGTCCTGCATCTGGCTCCCTGCTATGCGGGGAGCCTGCTTCTCCTTCTGCCTGCCGTTCCTCCTGCTTGTGCTTGCTCTCTGTCTCTCTCTGCCTCTCTCTCTGACAAATAAATAAATAAAATCTTTAAAAAACATTAAAGTATAAGAGACACATATATAAAGATATAGTTCAATAAATTTTTACAAATAAATATACCATATAAATATACATATAAATATATTATATACCTTGATGCATTTTTAGAATGTGGCTGAATCATTGAATATTTTCCTTTATGGTTTGTGTTTTGTGATTTAAGAAATCTTTCCCGGGGCACCTGGGTGGCTCAGACAGTTAAGCGTCTGCCTTCGGCTTGGGTCATGATCCCACGGTCCTGGGATCGAGCCCCACGTTGGGCTCCCTGCTGAGCAGGGAGCGTGCTTCTCCTTCTCACTCTGCCTGCTGCTTCCCCTGCTTGTACACTCTCCCTCTCTGTCAAAAATAAATAAAATGTTTAAAAAAAAAAAAGAAATCCTTCCCTATCTCAATAACATAAACACATTCTCTTATTTTTCTTCTAAACATTTTAAAGTTTTGGGGCGCCTGGGTGGCTCAGTCATTGGGCGTCTGCCTTCAGCTCAGGTCATGATCTCAGGGTCCTGGGATCAAGCCCCGCATCGGGCTCCCTGCTCTGCGGGAGGCCTGCTTCTCCCTCTCCCACTCCCACTGCTTGTGTTCCCTCTCTAGCTATCTCTCTCTCTGTGTCAAATAAATAAATAAAATCTTTAAAAAAAAATAAAAAAATAAACATTTTAAAGTTTTATTTTTTTACATTTCATGGACCTGGAATGTGTGTGTATGTGAGTGTGTGTGTATAGTTTGAAGTAGTGATCTAGGTTTTGTTTTTGTTTTTTTTACCATATGGATAACCATTTGTTCAAGCACTCTTGATTGGCCATTTTTACTCTCTAATCTACAAATCCACCGTTTTCGTACATCAAGATTCCATATGTGTGTGAACCTAATTTTGAGGTACCCCACTGTGTTCCACAAGTCTCTCTACTTAGCTTTCCACCAACACCCATTATCTTTTTTTTTTTTTTAAAGATTTTATTTATTTGACAGAGCACAAGCAGAGGGAGAGAGAGGGAGAAGCAGGCTCCCCGCCGAGCAAGGAGCCCGATGTGGGACTCGATCCCAGGACCCTGGCATCATGACCTGGGCCGAAGGCAGCTGCTTAACTGACTGAGCCACCCAGGCGTCCCCAACACCCATTATCTTAATTACTGTAAATTTACTATAAGATTTAATATTAAGAGCAAAAATTGCTCCATGTTTTGTACCATAAGCTCCCCGCTGGGCACTGAAGTATGAAAGCATTCAGCTGATTCTGCAAACCCAGGGTGGTGAGGAAGAAACTGCACCAGACTTGCGGTCACAAGGGTCTGGCCTCAGTGTTGCCTTATCTGGGCATTTGATTTGGGGCAGGTCACACTTCTGTCTGGGCCTCAGCCTTTCCATCTTAAAACATGTAAATTCGACTGGCTCCATGAGGTTCCTTCCCATCCTTCTGACTCCATCAGACCTGTTTTTCTAGATTTCCAAGAACCAATCCCCTGTGCCCAATAAAGAGCAATATGTTGTGGAATTCACCACCGGGAAAGAATGACTCCAAGCTCCAAGCTTTGGTTCTTGTGCCTGAAGACTAAACTAGATTATGTTTTTTTTTTTCTTTCTTTTAAAATCTTCTCAGATCTTGTCAACTACCTAAGCTCAGAAGAGAACAACTACCATTGATTTCTCATAAATGGCTCATCTAACAACTACCATTGATTTCTCATAAATGGCTCATCTATTTAATTTTTTTCTAAAGCAACTTGGTTTACAAGTTTAGTTGGTTTCATTGGGACTGTAAAAATACCTCTTCCTCTTTCAGAATGGATTATTTTGAGTAATGATATAAATGAAAATCAGCGTGTAGTTTTATCTTGGTTATTTTGAACTAGAACCACCAGAAGAAATGTTCCTGCCCTTATAAAGCAAGTTAGTTCTATAGTGACATGCTGTAATGAGTGTGCTTTATTTTAAGATCTATATTCGTTCATTTACATTAACAAAATAAATACTTGTTGGAGGGAGGATGTAATTATTCTTGGTACTGAAGACTTACAATTTTTTTTTTAAATTTTTATTTATTTATTTGACAGAGAGAGACACAGTGAGAGAGGGAACACAAGCAGGGGGAATGGGAGAGCGAGAAGCAGGCTTCCTGCCAAGCAGGGAGCCCGATGTGGGGCTCGATCCCAGGACCCTGGGATCATGACCTGAGCCGAAGGCAGACGCTGAATGACTGAGCCACCCAGGCGCCCCAACAATTTTTAACATTAGTATTCACTATGGACTTCCTATAAAATATGATATATTGGAAAATAATATTGGAAGTATGGTAAGACAGGTATCAAATCAGGATTATCTGAGTTGGAAGGGATCTTAGGGAGCCAGTCAAATGTGCATGTTTTAAGGTAAGAAAGGTAAGGTTCAGACAAAAAAAGAGTGACTTGCCCAAAGATTCAACTTAGGGGACCTCTTCTGCTCCAGAAAACTCTTCTGGTGAATTGAGATTTATCTATATGCATTTCTCAAATTGTTTAATTACAATGTTGTTCATACATTCAAGGGCAAATCCAGATTTTGTGGAGTCTAAAGGCATTTAATTTGGGGCGGGCTTTTTTAAAGGACACAAAATTACAAATATAAAATTGAGTATAAAAGGGAATATTTATTTAGAATAGAAAATCTATCAAACAAATTACTGAAGATTTCGAGATTCTAGTCCCTTTCTTGGGAGATTTCTTTAGGCGACTTAGCAGAAACACATATAGTGATGTCTGCAAGCACAGTCTGCCTTCCCTTCCTCACCACGAAGACTCCATGAGCCCCAGCAGCAACCAGCATTGGTGGCTTCATCAGCTTCGGGGTAAATCTGCATCTGCACACATCATGCATACTATTTCACTAATTGTAGGACACAGTATAATATAGAGAATAAAGGCATGTATATTTCATTTTTATGTCATTATAACAGAACAAAAGCACATTTGTCATAAAGTGTAGTGGAACACACAGGCTTTAGCTAAAAAATAAGGATAAGGAAAAATGATACCTTTTATTCATTGTCTGTTATATGCCAGACTCTCCCTTGTTTTTAGATGAGGAAACAGAAGCTCATAGAAGTAGAGCAAGCTGTCCAAGGAGATAGAGCTATTTGTATTCTATCACTCCAGCCTCCCACCAGTGATTCCAAAATGACTGTGTTCAAGTGCTCTGTAGAGGGCCTAGTGCAGAAGATGCAAAATGATAAATGAGCCCATTCCCTGGCAGTGGAGTTCAGAAGCACAGAATATTTCCCCCAAAGATACCGGACTCACATCCCTTTGGAAGCTTTCTTCACAAAAATAACAAACCACACAGCTGGTCGGAGGTAGAATTTGGGTTATTTCCCAACATTTTAGTTTTAACTACATTACATAACTGCAGCCTGCCACAGACCAGTGTGCAGCAATGCCCATGTAGCTCCTCGTGGCTTGTGATTTTATCCTTTTTATCAGTTAGGGGAATATAGTCACATATTCAGAACTTATGACTTGGAGGATATAGCATATCGAATTTATCTGAACAAGCCACTTCAATACCCATTTTCAATACTTGGGTGATGAAAAATATTTAATTTTTAAAAAGTTGTATCTTATACACCCTGTACATAGGTTAAATATGCCAGAGGGTGCAGTCTGAGAGTTGGCAGAACTAGTCTCGCTACTGTCCTTGCTACTAACTACATTTCTGCAACCTGATGAGTTCTTTCTTTTGGGTGCAAAATTCTTAACCTCTTTCAATGTACCTCCTTCAGCTGCATTCCTTGGTGATGAAGTAAAATTATTAGAACTCCGAAACAGTCTATGATTTAAAAAATGTTTTTACAGAAGACTGCTCTATGAAAATGCTGATGCTAGCATTATTCATAGAGGGTTGGTTGTGGAAGTTACCTAGGGAACCATGTACACGGAGAATGGATAAGTAATTTGGATAGCATGATTACCATGGGCTATCAATCAGCTATTACAAACACTAAACTAGATGTACCTATTGCTGTGTGAATCGATCTTAAAAATATAGTATATAGTAAAAATAATATATAGGAGCAATCACTTCTACAGAATAATGCCAGTTACATAAATTATAAACATTTATTTTTAACACAAAAAACAGTATGTGTTTTACAGAGGTAAGTGGATATTTATTTATTTTTTTAATTTAAATTTTTTTAAAAGATTTATTTATTTATTTGACAGAGAGAGACACAGCGAGAGCGGAAACACAAGCAGGGGGAGTGGGGGAGGGAGAAGCAGGCTTCCCGCCAAGCAGGGAGCCTGACGCGGGGCTCGATCCCAGCACCCTGAGATTGTGACCCGAGCCGAAGGCAGATGCTTAACGACTGAGCCACCCAGGTGCCCCACAAAGGTGAATGGATATTTATAAAGTGGATTATAAGTGGATATTACAAAGATAAGTGGATACTTAACGTTAAATATATCAGGTTTCCCAGTCCAGGCTGATATTGGGCATGGTGATGAAGAAGGAAAGGGTGTGATGGTAGAGAGAAGAGCCTTGCACGGACCAGTGATTCTAGGGTGCTACAGAATAAACTCGATCCTGAGCACACACACAATTCAGTAATAGTCACTTGCTCAAGGAAGATCAGGGGCTTGAAGAATCAACGCCAAAAATATTGACTGAGAACAATATGAAACATAAATTTCAACTAACGAACATAGGCAGTATAAACCTTCTCATATAAATTCAAAATTACTGATAAAATTAGGAAAGGAAACAGCCAGAATTTATATATTAGATTCAGGTCCTCAATTCACATGTGTGAATGTGGGTCAAATTTGGGTCTTGAAAAAAACTTACAGCACATCCACATGTGATAATAATGAAAGGTTAAATATTCTCAGCATTGGACACTCACCAACTTCATTGTTTCTGTCGTTTTTCCTTCTTTCAGCCAGATTATTTTTGGCTCTACTTTCTCTGGCTTGCTTCTATGGCCAGTTCTGGGCTTCCTCTTCCTTTGGCTGCTGTCTTGGCATGAATATTATTGATATTTCTTTTAAAGAAGTAAATAGTTTTTGCTTTGGCCACACACAATGTAAACTCTTTCCCTTTCCCTCCACCCCCCTCTCTCTGGCACACACACACACACACACACAGAGCTACCCTAAGACTTTGAATAAAGCCAACTCTACAATTAGTGGCTTAAGAGTGATATTTAATACCAGGGTAAAAGAGGTGGTATATATATAATAATATGAACAAAAGCGTTCCAGAGAATTCTGAGAAGTTATTTGTTCCACAAAGAAAGAGATAACCAGGGATCAAAATTTCTTATTCTTTATCATATTCTCCATTCCCATAGTCCGAAGCTAAGTATTTAAATAATATTACTATACATGATAGGTTTAATATTTTACCTCAAGTTTTTATTTTGAAAGGCAAAATACTATTATTACAATGCTATGATATTAGTAATAGTAGTATATGACTTCGGAAGAAAAATATCTTACACTGAATTTTTCACTTCTTGGCTTTATTGCCCAGGATATGTGGATTGTCTCCTCTATATTTGTTGCCAGCAGTCATCATGAATAGTGAAGAGTAGTTAGGAAGCTTGCTGTACAACGTGGCAGGTGCAACACTGTGGTGTGGTGGTTGAGTGAATGGGCCCCGGGGGCTAGGCTGCCTGGATTGAATCCTGATTCTGCCGATAATGGATTGTATGGCCTTGGGCGAGTTGTTCAACTTCTTCGTACTTTAGAGGGTTATTATAAAACTTCAGTGAGGTAATATTTGCAGAGCACTTAAAATAGTACTTGTCACATAGTAGGAAGTAAATGACCTCGGACTGCGGTGGTTCTTATTTTAAGTCATGTTGGCATTTTATCGTTTCTCTGCCTCCTCTCTTTCTGTTGGTTGCCAGTTGAGTCCATTTCTAGTACCTATTCTCACTTTCTTATTAAGCGGATGTTGCTAATCTGTGGTGGCCTGGGAAATGACGATATCAACTTATTAGAATTTTGTCTAAAATTAAGTTGGATAGTTTAAAGATCTTTCTTATGAATCATGCATATGATCTTTAGTTCTTGGATGAGGAGACATCTACCTAACTTGCTCAGAAATGGCCCTTTTTCCCCCTCTTCCAAACACCAATTATGTTCTGAGTAATTGAGTTCAATTGCTAACTGTTCTCTAGTTAGCAGGGTTTATCATACTCCCTTTTATTCGATAAAATATACTCTGCATTGAGTATCACAGTTCCTTACCCTTTCCTCTCATTTATACATAAGCTTCTATATCCCGCAGTCATTCTGGGACAGCAAAGAATGTGCTGGCCTCTGGGAAAAGGAATGGATATCATGGAAGGTGATGGTTACATCAATCTCTCTCAGAGAACGGCCATAACTCTCTGTGAGCTTCTGGACCCACGAGATTTTCTTAAAGGTTGTTTTTTGTTTTTTTTTTTAACCTAACCTGTGTCTTCCCTACATGAGTGTAGGTGCGTAATTCCAATTAGGATGTATGAAACAAGACAAAACTGTTGAAAACTCATGTAAGTCATCACTAGACTGACTCTCCACTTCCTTCCACTTTCCACCTTAAAATGCGAACAACCCAAAACCAAACAAACCATTCTTTTGGGATTATTCTTCTTGGCTTTGTAGTGAATGGAAAGAATGAATTTAAGAGCAATCTTGAAGGCTGCCAAGAAGACCTTATTTTAAGTCATGGTCATAAAATTTTTGAGTTAGAAGGATCCATAAAAAAATTTAGCTCAATTTCTGGATTTTTCAGATGAGGAAACTGAGACCAGGAAAAGTTGAATGACCTGACAAAAATTACTAGGTCAGAACCTGACATTTTAAATGCTCGTGAAGCTATAATTTCTTGGCCATGATACCTACTATGGGCCCTAAAATATATTGTAAATTTTATCAGCTGGGTGTATCTCAGTTGCAAGTGATTAAAAAAAAAAAACAAAACCCAAAAAATCCAAAAACCTAGCCTAAACTAATTTAAGAAAAAGAGGAAAAATTGTTGGCTCATGTAATAAAGTATCTAGGGGGAAGTTTGGCTTAAAGCATCCCACAATCCGGCAGCTCAAATAGTGTCAACAGAACCCATTTCCTCTGTTGTTCTCTGACAGATCCCTCTTCCATATGTGAAAGATGGTGGCAACAGCTCCAGACTCAGTATCCTCTCAGATTCTATCCTCTCAAGTTCAATAGGAAAGAGCCAGGAGCTCCAGAATAGACTCCTATCATCCTATTGGCTCTGATGGGCACTATGTGGCATGTCCATAGAAATCAGAGACCAGGAGAAATGTGATACATTGATTGTGATGAGGGAACAGAAGACAAGCTGAGGACAAAGCAGAAGCTGACCCCCCCCCCCGCCATGGGATATATGTTACATTCCTCAGGCACTTCTGGCTGCCCTAAAGGAAAAACTAACTTATAGAGTTTCCCTCAGTTTACAAATATCTTAGCAATCTACAAGAACAAAGCATTCTATCATCAATAGCCTAGCTTCCAGAAGGAAATGTAGATACAATTAAATGTCTTTATAACCTGCAGCCCATCAACAGATACTTGAAGTGGGCAGAATGTTATGTTCCTCCAGGAAGTTCCCAACTATCTTAATGTTAATGCCTTACTAGAGCGGTAAACAACCTTAACTTGACAATGGTAAGGCCGTGGGTATCCTGTGAGTCTTCTTTAGCATATGAAAGTTCTTTCTGAAACCTCCCTTTTTCCTTAGCTCCCCCAACCCCGAAGTATATAATCAGCCACCGCTCACAACCCCAGGGCAGCAGCTCTTTCTTTCTGTCCATAGGTCCTGTCCCCGTGCTTTAATAAAATCACCATTTTGCACCAAAGACGTCTCAAGAATCCTTTCTTAGTCGTTGGCTCCGGACTCCACCCCATTGAACCTCACCTAAATCCCAAAACCCCATCAACTGGCTTAGGTTTGTGTCCGCTCAGTGAGAATCAGTACACGAATTATCTGAATGAGTTAATATATACATGTTATTTATTGTTTTCTAACAAACAATTATATAGCCCCTTTCTGCCAGCTCGTTCTAAGGATTTTACAAATACCAACCCATCTTAACAACCCAAGGAGATAGGTACTGTTACTGTCCCCATTTCAGAAATGAGAAAACCAAGTCACAGAGAGGTTAAGAAATGTGCCCAAGTTTATGTAGCTTATAATCTGCGGAGTAGGCACAATTCCATATGAGGCAGTCCTGCTCTTGAATACCTGTTTTCCCACTGCGTGCACTGAGTAATTGAATTCTTCCACTGTATCTAGCACAGCCATCTTTTAAAAAATTTTTGTTTTTATTTTTTTGTGAGAGAGAAAGCACGTGAGCGGGGGGGAGGGGCAGAGGGAGAGGAGAGAAAGAATCCTAAGTAGGCTCCACGCTCAGCTCAGCGAAGAGCCCCACTCAGGCCTCGATCTCATGACCCTGAGATCGTGACCTGAGCCGAAACCAAGTCAGACGCTTAACCGGCTGAGTCACCCAGGTGCCCCTCTTGTACAGCCACCTTCTTAACTGCAAGAGTGTACGAGGCGGAGCCTATGATTTTTCTTCCTTATCGTTATGGGGAGACTGATGAGCAGAAGGGTGAGTGGTGTACAGAAGGTGCGCTGGCAGGGCTGGGGGCAAGGGGCAGATCGAGCTCTGTAGGTAACAGCTAGTTCTCAGTGTTCTGGGCTTCCTTTTCAAACAGTCTTTTGGGCTCTTGTAGAATGAGTTCACATGCATACTACATTTGCTAATTCTGGCAACTGAGAAGATCTGCCAATAAGCTTCTTGGAGATGGATGACTTTTTAAATGTCAAATGCAACATTGAGCCGTTAAATTGTGCTGTTTAAAATGTCAGGAAAAACCATTATTTTTGCAGACAGGGCTTCAGTGTGGTCTGATTTCAAGTCTGTGGAATGACTCCTGTCTTTGAGAAGAATCCTTCTTTTCTTATTTTGAAATGCTGCTATTGTTTTGTCCAGGGAAGAGTGGTCCGAGAGGCATTTCTGGCCACTGAGTCCAAGCTAGCATGGGCAAGTAGTTGAAGTTCCCACCCCGGACTAGCCTCATCCTCGCAGGAACTCGGCCAATAGCTAGCCACCGGCCTGCCCTCTTCCCATCTTCCCCCTGTACTAAAACCTCCTCCCCCCCCTCCACCCCAATACAGAGCTCTGGGTGAGGTTTCCTCTAGAATCCATTCCAGTTCTGTTGTTTTCAGCCATTTTTCTGCAGAGCATAGTGGGGACTAGTAGAGTAGACTTTATTACTCCCAAGAAGAATCCAGTTGAACGCTTTAGAGCACAGCAGTCCCCATGGGCAAGTGCCAAGTAATGACCGCTCCCTGTGGAGAGTTAGAGCCTGGAAGCTTTGGGTCTCTTTCTCCACATGTGTCATTTTCATCCAGGTCTTGTCACATGATTAGGAGCCTGAATTAAATCGCCAGAAAGTAATCTGGAGTTTGAGTGATATGGGTGGAAGTGGGTGAGAGAGAGGGCAACTACCTCCCCGAGTTGTGGGAGAGCTGGGAGAGGGAGGGATGCAGCCCCCTCTGTAATCTGTGGCCCTGAGGTCTTCTGAAGCACTGTTTTAGCACAGTCAGCCCCTCCTCCTCTGGCTTCCTCCTTCATTGTGACACAGCTTGATCATCTCAAATTGTTAGGCTGAAGGAGATGACTCCCAACCGGTCTCCGTATCTGAAATTATATGGTAAGAACTACCACATAATTTATGAGAAACCCAATTAATTTGGTGTGCGTTGGGGGAGGAGGGGAACCTCTGTCCTGCTAGTGTAGGAGACTGCCATCTTGTGTCTACCACGACTCAGTATGAATATACGATTTTCCGTGTTCTATATTGTCCCATTTATGAAGCCCTTTAAAGAGGGTGAGCAATGCGTGTGGAAAGGCCCAGCTTACAGCCTTAACTCTAGAACCATCTAGCTGGTTCATATCGAACAAAGAGAAGTTTTTTCTGATCCTTTTTTTTCTCTTGTGAAATGAGGAAATAAACTAGATTATTTTTAAGATGTGCTTCCTACTTGAAGAGTCAAATCTGTATTTCTGAAGTCAGAGTTTTAAAAAATATTAATGATTGTTTTTTTATCTCCACAGTGTTGGAAACGTAAATGAATATTTGTCCCTGTGTAACAAACAGATAAGGGAACTGAGACACAGAGACATTTATAGCCCATCGAACATCAGACCCTGAGTCCTTCAGAGAGCTTCTGTTCCCTCGTGTGATCCTTTGTCTGTGAGTCACTGACCTACATCACACAGGCCGTGCTGGCTCTCCCACTCTGGGACTAACATGGTAAAGTCAGTGGGGACGAACAGCTTGGTTCCCAGATCACTCAGCTGGGAGATGATATTTAGAATGATGGCTTAAAAACAATTCTGACCAAGCAAAGCATTAGTCAGCTTGGGAAAACTTTATGGCTTGGGAGGAACTTCTCAGGGAGGGAGAGGTAACAGTACATTCTATTCATCCCAGGAGGATCATTTGCCATAAGTCAGTCAGGGAAGAATTTGTTTTGGACCCACACAGAGAGAAGGGAAGCAGTGAAAGAAAGCAAGCCTGACTGGAAGTTCGAAGGCTTAATTTGCTTCTAGTCTGACTCTGCCAAACACTTACCACAAGACAAAATACATACCCTTTCTGACCTTGACTTTTCCAATCTATAGAATGGGAGGATAAAACTAAATGGTCCCTAAACTTCTCTGAACTCTGACGCCCATTTCTGCGTCACAGCTGTCATTTGGAGGCTTCTTAATGTGCGAAACAAATCTTACAGGAGTCAGAAGTACCTCTCTCCCTATGATCTCCTGCCCTGGCTCTGTGTTCTCTCTAGCTTATGAACACCTTCCTATGAGTCTCCTCATCACAGCCTGATTTTTATTATTGCGAGTGATTCCCCTCTCTTCCGTGGTGGGCTCTTGGTGAACAAGCCATTCATTTTGGGTCACATTTCATTGCAAGTTATTCATTTCAGGGTCACCTTAGCACATAGTGAATGCTGCCTTGCCTTTTGTTTGCTAGGATTGCATATCCAGGAAATTACAAGTCTATGATCGCTCCATATTTCAAGTATTACTATTTCTTAGATTTCGAATGCTAAGTATTTAATAATCTCTTGTGCAACCTTCGTGGTATGCTACTGATATGCAGAGATCGAACTCCTTTATTTCAGTGAACAGTTAGTGGTGGACAATTACTTATTTTCTCAATCAAGGGGAGAGCAACTTATACATGCAAATGATTGCATGTACATATGATTTTCTATATACATACACATTTTCTCCTGGCCAGTATGTATTCTGTTGGCTTAAATAACTGAACAATTTTTACATTTGTTTTTAATTTTTATGCTATACCTCTGGTTACAACTATCTCCTAGTTCTTCCTACTATTTGCTTATTATGAAGCCCTTCGATGAACTTTAAAGCTGAAAAGGTCCATCTCTGATGCAACCCTTTCTTTTACAGTTCAGAAAACTGAGGCCCAGGGACGCCTGGGTGGCTCAATCGGTTAAGTGTCTTTCTTCGGCTCAGGTCATGATCCCAGGGTCCTGGAATCGAGTCCCGCATCAGGCTCCTTGCTCAGTGAGGAGCTTGCTTCTCCCTCTCCCGCTGCTGCTGCTTCCCCCTGCTTGTGCTCTCTCTCTGACAAATAAATAAATAAAATTAAAAAAAACCCTGAGGCTCAGAGAGGCTTAACGTGTCCCTGCTGGTCACAGCCAAGGGAGAACTAGAACAGATCCGTCTTGCTTTCCAGCCCAATGATTGCGTCTCTGCTCTAGCACGGTAATATTTATAGACATAACATAGCACACATATATGTTTATAAAATATAAACAAAGAAATATTTATGTTTTGCCCACATTCTGTTACAGAAAGGTAGAGAAATTCAGATATAAATTTCCCGCTTGGATGTCTCAGAAATGTGCATCTTCAGGAATATTATTCATTGGTTGAAGAAAATATTGCTAGGTAAGTAGAAGATATGTATCTTGTTTCTTTAGAAGCCCAGTTCACACTGTGCCAAGGGGATAGAGTACAAGTGCTGGTTAATAATTTATAGTACGCATTCATCTCCATTCCTCTTTGACTAAAATATTAATCCTCCATTGATCATCATCATTTGCTTTTTGCCTTGGCAATATACAGTGTGCAGAGAGTTTGATGAAAGGGTGATTTCCTAGACTCATCATAGCCGCCCGTGCTCTGCCAGTAATTTACTGACTTTATTTACTTGTGGTAATGAGCACACCATGGAGAGGATACCAGCTGCTGGGATTGTCTTGGGTGCCTTTTTTCTAGGGCAGGACAATGTAAAAAGCACAGCTGTTTTTCTAATTTAGTATTTGCAGCATGTGCCTGCGTTTTTATTACATTTTTAGTGGAAAAAAAACCGCAGGTGAATATAGAATATAAAAAATCTGAGCCTGGTTTCTATTAATAAAGTGAATTTGTTTAAAAGTATCTCGAGAAAGGTGGGGGGTGGTTTGTGTATATATTCTAAAAAATAATAGCCAGGCTTTGGAAGGTAGGACATAAAAGATTTGGTTTAGTGACTTAGGATTATATAATTGTTTAATGGGTATAATTTTTAAATATGTGGCGATATTTTATATGTGCACGTGTTTTCCATGTGTGTACAATTTGTATAATTGCTCATGAATTGTAGGCTGAGATAAAAGAAATTTAGTATGTAAACCATCCTTTGCTATATATATGTGTTTATTTTTTATTTTTTGAAGATTTTATATATTTATTTGAGAGAGAGAGAGAGCACGAGCAGGGGGAAGGGCAGAGGGAGAAGCAGGCTTCCCGCAGAGCAGGGAACCTGATGCGGGGCTCCGTCCCAGGACCCTGGGATCATGACCTGAGCCGAAGGCAGACGCCTAACCGACTGAGCCACCCAGGTGCCCCTACATATATATTTATATATTAAAGAAGAGAAACTTTATATTTTGATTTGTAAAAAGGAAGTCAATTTGCAAATCATTCTTTGTTTACTATGAAATGCAGTTTTGAATTTTTGTCTAAAAATATCTACTTTTCCAAAATGCAGGCATTTTGACTAAATTGTGAAGCCACGAGGGTGACCTAACTAAGGAGGAACTAGCACGTTTCATTCCCTCTCTGTCCTTGTCCCGTGTTGGGCATTGAGTGCACTGCTGTTCAGACCACAAGACCCCACAAGCTAGCTCCTTTCACCCCTTCTCTTTCTGATTTTCATCTCTGCCTTCCTCTTTTTTTAAAAAATAGAAACATTTCTGCTTTTATCTCCTCTCACTACCTCTTTAAATCTCCTTTATTTAAATAAACCTGAGAATTGCAAGAACTCTTGGCACACCCAAGTTTGTGGGCTGAGCTGCATGCCTGTTACAATACTCGTCATTTCTCATAGGTGATGCGCCAAAGATATGGTGACTGTGGGGCACTTGGTTGCTTATTACACACTTTCAGGACAATGGATTTATGTTACAATTGCTCCTACTCAGCTAGGGGCCCAGTTTTTCCTGAAGCTCAGGGAGATAGACCTTCTCTTTGAACAGTCATTTATGTAATGCCTACATATTGGGAGGTGGGGGATGGGGGTAGGAAAGACTTAGTAATTGTGCTCTACTCTTGAATATTGTAACTGGACTACTTGGCAAGTCACCATTTTAATGTATCAAATAGATATTTTTTCATATATACTTAATATATATTTTAAAATATCAAAGATATATATCAGGATCTAGCAAGGAAATCTGAAACCGCTTTAAGTATTTACAAGAAGAGAAATTCAACATAGGAACTGTTAACACAGGTGATGAGGAAGCTGGGAAAAATAGGCTTATCAACAGAGAGAGAGGTGAGGGAGGCAGAGTTACATATAGGCAAGGACACAGGAACCAGGGTCACCTAGCTTTGGCTGGAAATTTGGCAGACCTGTCTGCAGGAGCTAAAGCCCTAGAGGAGACCATTCAGTCATCTGAGAGGCCATCCAAGGTGGAGGAAGTGGCGGCCTCATGTTTCTCCCCACCCCCTATCTCCTCCACAATCTCATGCTGATGTTGGCCCATCGCAGAGGGCAGCCAGCGACACTGGAAGCTCAGGAAAAACAAGCTGTGGAGATCAGCTCCCCTTTGCCAGCAGTGCAGGTCAGAGCGGTGTGGCGGAGCAGGGACGCGAAGGAAAGGGAGAGGAGAATGGATCACGGAGTGAATAGGCTCAGAACTTCCACACGAAGGTCACCATCTGACTGTAACTGAATCCTCTTGACCCCCATTACTGGCAGAATCTTCATGGCAGTTGATGAATCCAAGTGGGCAGGGACTACAGAATCTGAAGGTTATCCAGAGCCTGCCTGTTGACTGAGCTTCTCTTTGGGACTTTCTATTTCTCTTTCTCCTTCCTCCCACTCTCACCACTTCTTTCTTGCTTAAACTTTCCCTGTGGTTACTAGTCAGAATTATGTAGGCTTTCTGGGGAAAACCTCAACTCTTCTTCAGCTGGCTTACAGCCTTGGTTTAGGTTAGAATAATTAAGTCAAGGATGATGTCTGCAGAAGAGCGGCTCAAACCTCAGAGGTGGGATGGGGCCTTCTCCACACACCCGCCCAGAAAGTGATCTCTGAGAGCTAAGGTGGCTTCTCAGCCCTACGTATCATCACTTGTTGCCAGATATTTGAATTACTTGGTTAATGTTGCAATCCTAATAGAATATAGATTTCTCGTGGATAAAGACTGTGCCCTACAGGAGTCTATATCCCTTAGCATAGTGCTACTCAAATATTAAGTACTGCAATGTTTTTAACTGAAAGGTAAAGACCCCTAAATGGACAAAGATAAGCTCTAGTGTCTCCGGTTTTGGTTAAATTATATAAAGTCTTGGAGCCTCATGTTAATGCTTTTTAAGGTAGAATTTTAAATAAAGGACATGCTTTTATGACCTGTCCAATTACATCACAAGCAATTCGAGGGCAAGGACATTAGCGTACATTTTAATGTCAAGCATCCAGCCCACTGTCTTGGCACAAACAAGATCCTCAGTACATGTTTAATAAAGAAAAATCTGATTGAAAAATTGAAAAGAAGATTGGCCAAGCTGCAATATGAATATGCTTTTAAAATATTTAACTTCCTTTAAAATTTTCTATTTCTTTTTATTATTTAGTAGTAAGAAAAATTTGGAATCTACTTATCAGGGGTTGCAAACTCAAATGCTTACCAGGGATCAAGCAAGTAATGAGAAATGAATCTGGTTGTGACAAAAGAGACTAGTGGGGACCGTTGGGACCTGGAGATGATTGGAGAGCACTCTAAAAGTCCTCTCTCCAGGGAGAAGCAGATGTCCTGTCCTAGCCAACTGTCCTACGAGAGAGTAGCCGCAGTGTTGTCCAAACTTCTGGATATGTATGTGGAATTCCTATATGTTTAAGGCCAGATCAGCCAGTTAGGGGATTCTTCTAAAAACAATATCCATTTTAGACTTCCAGGTGTTAATAATACTTATAGTTCCTCCTAATGTATTTATTGAAGATGTTTTGGGAATTATGATTTTGGAGCTCTAATTTTCCCTGTCTCCCTTTCCAATTTTTTTTTTAAAGATTTATTTATTTATTTTAGAGAGAGAGAGAAAGAGAGAGCTTGAGCTGGAGGGGCAGAGAGAGAGGGAGAGAGATCTCAAGCGGACTCCATGCTGAGCCTGACATAGGGCTGGATCTCACAACCACGAAGTCACAACATGAGCAGAAACCAAAGGCTGGTCGCTTAACTGACTGCACCACCCAGGTGCCCCTCCCTTTCCTACTTTAACTGGAATACTGTATCAGTTTTACTCAGTTTAGTGGCAGGGGTAACTATAAGTCAGAAAAGAGTGCTATCAGCTATTGCTGAACTTTGACCTTCAATTGACGAAAGTGCTGAACAGTTAGTTGCCTTTTCAGATTATTTTCTACAGCAAACATTTTTTTAAAAACACACGAAAGATAACAGATTTTCAGTCGACCGATAGATTATCAACAAATGTGCTTATTGCATAGAGACTACAAAGTTTATGCATACTCTTTTTTTTTTTTTATGCATACTCTTATGTTTCGATGTGGTCAGCTCAGATAAGTGCAACACACTGTTGACAAAAGTAGGCTTCTGAGTTCTTGTGGCCAAACAGCCAGGGAGGTTCATAGACACAAATCCTCTGCGCACCGGCAGAGACTAATGGCTCAAGCAGAGACACCTGAGTTTCATAAGACCTACTCCAATTTGTAGTTGATTTGAGGGGACCTAATAAAGGTAGTCAATGAGTCATTTTCCAGCATGATATAACTAGAATTGGTTCTTGGCCCAGAAAGATGTGAGTCAGTTTAGTCCTGACTCAGTTCCCAGTCTGATGCACGGTGACTCACTTCCCCATGTGATGTCATGTTTGTTCCTTGTGAGATGTGACCTCTTCGTTGTTTTGTTGTATTAGGGTTGTTTTCTTTTTTGAAGAAGAAGAAGAAAATGAGAATATTGTAGCATAAGATGAAATACTCCAAGGAATACAGAATCAGACTAATAAAAAAAAGCCTTGATTTTCTCACAGTGAGCCTGAAGAAGTAATTAAGCTTTAAATGCCTATATTGTTGTTCCCATGTATTAGGATTGTTAATTTCCAAACAGCCTAGCTATTAGCCAACATTTGATTGAAAACATTTTGCATGTAAAAGAGGAAAAATTGGTATAACAACAATTCAGTCATTTGGTAGATATATTTATAAAAGGCAGCTGCATCTGAAAAAAAGTCAACAATAGATGGTGAGATTAAAGAGGACACATGCATGGATCTTTCTAGAAAGATACATTAATTTGTATACAGAAAGTAAATCCCAAATGGAACATTTGTTATGAAATCCACGAGCATTTCAGAATACGTAGAATTTTTTAAAAAATACGATAAAAATGGCTTTTTATGCTTTTGTCAATTGTGAATGAAATTCAATACATGGCCTGTGTAGGGGGTCAAGTTTGGAAGCAGAGGAGAAAAAGCAGTGTATGCATCTCAGACACTATGTAGGGAAATGGATTAACTTTGGTCTTCCCCTTAGGCAGACCAAACACTCTCATCATCAGTAGATGTCTATACTGAGAAAGTCAAAGCAATGGAAGTTAAGGTTGTTTCAATGACAGCAATAAAAACCCTTTTTGGCTAATTGAAGCTAAAAAGGGGGATATTTTAGGGGATGGATGAATCAGAGTAGTTGGCAATAACCAAGCCTCAGAGCACTTTGAGGATCCCCAGCCTAGGTAATTCTGGGCCTGCCAGGGTTCTGTCAACCTGCAACTCTCTTCAGTGGCCTTTTATAACCATTTATCCCTATTCATGTTTTGAAGACCTAGAAGAATGATCCATTAATTGGCCCACCTTGGCAGGTACATCTCCTTTTGGATGAATCATCTCTGGCAGAGGGTACAGCTGCACAATTCTCCATGGGAGAACTGTTATGAGCTGGTAGTCATCCCAACTTGCATCTGCTATGTAGACCATTTGGCTGGTTCTCCAACTTCTTTACCCTACAGCCCCAATCATCACATTTTTTTTTTTTTTAAGATTTTATTGATTTATTTGACAGAGACACAGTGAGAGAGGGAACACAAACAAGGGGGAGTGGGAGAGGGAGAAGCAGGCTCCCCGCGGAGCAGGGAGCCTGATGTGGGGCTCGATCCCAGGATCCTGGGAACATGACCCGAGGCAAAGGCAGACACTTAATGACTGAGCCACCCAGGTGCCCCCAATCATCACATTTTTATCTACCCTGTAGATGAGTGTTTCTCAAAGTCTTATGTTAACATGGATCACCTGGGGATCTTCTTAAAATACAAATTCTGATCCAGTAGAACTGGGGTACTACCTGAGATTCTGCATTTAAAGTAAGCTCCCAAGCGATGCTGATAAGGCCAGTTCATGGACCAGACTTTCAGTAGCAAGACTGTAAAGAGTTTCTTGGTCACCTTACTAATATCCATTCTCTCCTCCCCCTCTCCTAATAGCATGGACATCTTTATTCAAGCATTTATTTCCACCCCTATACAGTCCATATGCTTTGGAGGAAACTGAGCATACTCCCAGCCCTAGTGGTGGGTACCAGTTGGCTTAAACCTAATCAGCTATTCAATGTTATTTCAATGGCCCAGGACCTAGAGCAGTGGCTAACAGGTAATAGACATCAACAGATATTTGTTAAATGAATACATGGATGGGTGTGAGCATAGACAGGTGAGATGAGCTTATCCAATTAGGATGGATTTCAGGACACTGGCTTGGAATGCTGGTGTGGAAGCCCTCTTTGCCATTGGATGTGAATGTTTGAGACTTGATTGTGACTGGCAGCCTTCCTACAACTGTTAGGGAGTCAGCCTTAAAATGAGGCTGACACTAGAGAAGGCGGAGCAGAGAGGTAAAAAGAAATGGACCACTGATATCACTGAAACACTTGATCAACTATGTCCACCCAACAGTTACGAGAACCAAGAATCCCCTTCAATTTTAAAGCCAGTTTTAGTTGGAGCCTCTGTTACAACATAAAGAGTCTTTTTTTAAATAATTTTTTTAAAGGTTTGTTTATTTTAGGGAGAGGGTGTCCGTGTGCACGAGCAGTGGGGGGAGGGGCTGAGGGAGAGGGAGAGAGAATCTCAAGCAGACTCCACACTCAGTGCAGAGCCTAACATGGGGCTCGATCTCACAACCCTGAAATCATGACCTAAGCTGAAGCCCAATTGACTAAGCCACCCAGGCACCCCTGTTATAACATAAACAGTCTTATCTGACAATAGGTCAGATATGTTTTATTCCATTCCTAGGATACCCCATTATGGTGCAATGTGGTGGTACCTTCATGAGTCACTGTGGTCATAAAGCACCATGGTCAGAAAGCATTCCACAACACTCTCTGATACGGATTTAGAAATAGACTTTATTGATGAAAAATACTAAGCAAGTGTCTGCAGGAAGAGCAGAAGTCTGTGATCTTAGCCTTTCATCGATCTAAGGAAAGGCATCTACTGGAATATGGAAGGTTTATGTTCTATCTCCTTGTTGCTTTCCATATAGGGAAAGTGAGAGAACAACTCATCTGTGGGGATACAAACACTACTGGGGCACCAGGTGTTAAATAGTGTTAAATGTTTTCAGGATGTCCAGGAAAGCCAGTTTTTCAGCTTTGGAGATTTGAGGCTTGAGGGGGCAGAGAAGAAGCCTCCAGTCCTATAGAGGAAGCTAAGTTGAGTTGGAGGGAGTCCATCCCACTGGGAGAAGGTGGAAGGCCCTGCTCCTGTTGGCCTGCCCAGGCTGCCTCAAGTGACCTCCCAGAGTCATTTCTAGAAAATTTTGCTCATCACCCACACTACACTAACCTAAACTCTTTTGCCAGCCAGTTGCTTAAAATCCTTCACTTGCTTCACCACTGCCTTCAGGATAAAGTCTCCGGAGTTTGTTTTCCAAGATTGTCATCATCTGGCCTAACCTAACTCTTAAGTCTCTCTCGTGTCACGCTGACATTATACCAGAAACTTCAGCTGTACCAGAGGGTCTTCTGCGCTCCCGACATTTAATACATCATCACTTCTCAGTGTCTGGAAGTCTTTTGCGCCATGGCTCTTCCCAGAATGCATCTTGCTGAGCGCTGTGCCCACTAAATTTTCTCCTGATCAAAGCCTGCTTATCCTTTAAGTTTCAGCTCAACTGTTACTCTCTCTGGGAAGCAGTCCCAGATCTTTAATCCCCACACCCAGCATAATTATTCACTGCTGCTTCTGAGTCCCCATAGCACTTGGTTCACACTGCTAGCTTCCACTTATCACCTTGTTAAGCCACATATCCATGGCCTCCCCTAGATTACGAGTTTCCCTAGCATAGAGAGCTTGTCTTATTTGTCTTTATAGCTTAAGCCCTACTGGGCTACTCTCCATGGGACTGATCCTGTTGGCCTCACTGTAGGATCTTGACTTTTATTCTCATTAGGGAGCATGCCTTAAGACCAAAGTTGACCAAACAATTGTACAGGATTCTTGATGAGAAGAGAATCTGAAGATGGACAGCCTGTTAAAAATGCAGGAATTTGCAAGCAGGAGAGGGCCTAATGAGTTTGGAAGGGAACAAAATTAGGAAAAGAAGAAGCTTGATTTTTTTTTTAAAGATATTATTTTACTTATTTATTCGACAGAGAGAGATAGCAAGAGAGGGAACACAAGCAGGGGGAGTGGGAGAGGGAGAAGCAGGCTTCCCACAGAGCAGGGAGCCCCATGTGGGGCTCGATCCCAGGACCCCGGGATCATGACCTGAGCTGAAGGCAGACGCTTAACGACTGAGCCACCCAGGTGCCCCAAACTTGATCTTTTGGAACAGAGTTTCCAGAGGGTCGGTGGGACCAGCTGCCTTGGAGAATAGCCACTGATACCCAAGATGATCTAGTATATAAAAGAAATAGTATATTGTTTAAGATAAAAATTTCCCCCCTTTCGGCCTTTTCGCAATGATTGCATTGCTGTTAACTTTCTTACTAAAGTGTAATGCTCAAGACAGCAGGAAGCCAGCTAGAAACAGCTGTGTATATGGCCATTTATTGATCTGCCCTCACTGTTAGGACGTAAGAGGTGGGCTTTCTATTTCCACAGCCAGTGGCGCCTGGGTTGTTCTTGTTGAAGTCCCAGTGACAGGCACCTTAGACCACACGGAGTTAAGGGATGTAGTTGATTCTTTCATTTTCTTCAGGCCAACAAGCTTCAGAGATCTGTCACCATACATCCTGACCTCTGTGGATTTTTAGAGCAGGATCATGTCCAGAACTGTAAGAACCAGCAGGTCATGCGGCTTTTCTGAAGGTCTATTCAGCCACCTCAGAATATACTTACAGGCGTGCTAATGCCAAGGTACACGGGCCACTGGGTGTGAGACTGACAGGAGCAGAGCCCTGGAGGCCTAATGGGGTGGTTGGCACGGCGACAGTCTGCAGGCCCCGTCTGGCCTGCACGGCAGCTGCACATGGTCCTGGGACCCGAGCCAGCTGGTGGCTCATGGCAACGGTTTCTGGGTCCTGGCACCAGCCCAAGATCGGCCCCAGCTTCTTAGCCCTGACCTGGCAGTGGCTTTGTTCTCGCTTGGAGCTGAAGTTCACCCCCGCACCGAGCCTCAAGGTGAAGGCAGGCCCTTGAACCCTAACCCGCGTCCACCTCTCGCACTGCCACGTCCTCTGCTCTGGGTGAGGCTAAGGGCCGGGAGGAAAGGCCAGTCCTTGGGGGTTAATCTTAGCCTCAGAACTTTGGTAGTGGTTTTGTCCGTGGTGGGGCTGAGCACTTCCGTGCTGTGTGTGCTTGGGGCCCCAAGTGCGGGTTGAGATCGTCAGGGATGGAACAGAAGCCCGGCAGGAGATGCCCCTGACCCTGACTCGTCCAGGAGCACTCTGAGGCAACTCAAGGACTGGATTTCAAAACTGGCCTTGGTGTCGCCAGAAGTGTCACCCCACATAGGGGTCTCCTTAACCGGGTATCAGGAATACCACAAAATTCTCAAAATAACATGGATTTTAATCTCTATTCGAACGTTTCACACACATTTCAAATGCAAACATCAGTGCTGTGGGTCTCCTGCCAAGTGTGGCTAAAGCATCTTTAGAACATCTTGCTATCTTTATTGATTGGAAGGGGCAATCTAAGTAAAGCAGAGTGCTTGCTGTGCATATAAAGCTTCTAGACACATCTCCTGTCTTCCTCCCCCCCGCAGATTGCCTCCTGAGCACCTCCCCTGTGGAACTCCGAAATCTGATTTTAAATTATAGTCTTTATTTGCATGTTGCCCCCTCATGTTGCAGTCTAATTCTCCCAGATTGAGAGAAACACAATAAAGGAAAAAAATTTGTTTTCAGCGCTTCCTTTTTCACAAACTCTTTTTTTGGAAACCACAACGTCGGATCCCAGCAGAGGTTCCTGGGGCCTTTAGGAACATCAATCAGTTTCGCAGCTGGAGGCCGAGGCTTTCCTCAGGGAAGACTTTTTACATAAAACAGATTGTACTTTGTCCTTGCCAGGGCAGACAAAGGTTTAAATTAAATATGCAGTGAGCTGCCGTTGGCTGCTTGCCACGGCCTGGGGGAGGTGGGGAGGGAGAGCTCGTCCCTACTCTCCTTCCTTTCTCTGCAGTTGTTTCTTTTTCCTGTTTCTGTTTCTCCAGGGGACTCATTCTGGAGTTAAAAGACCTGGGCTCTGGGCTGGGCTTTTCTGTAAATTCACGGTGTGATGTGGCGCAAGTCACGGGGCCCCCTGGGACCTCAGTTTCCTCTTCTGTACAATGAGAAGTTTGAGATGATGTGTGAAGGTCTTTTCCATATTTAACCTTCTAAGTTATCTCCAAAGCCAGCTGTGTGCATTTCCAACGAGCGCCGCAAGCCTCAGCTCTGAGCCGCGCATCCCCACCATTCCTGGGCTGACAGGGGTGACCTGGCTGATTCCTTTTCCCACAGACCCCAGGGGCCAGGCGGGCCACGCTTTGCAAGAAGGAGGCCCGCAGAACAAGATAAATGGCAAATGACTCCGTTATCAGTCTTGGAGGTAATAAAGAGAGGTGGGGGTTGAAGTGAATTGGCGAGAAAGATTCCTCAAAAAAGGGGCAGCCTCTACCCACCTCAGCTGAAGCCACTTGTTGCCACCAGGGAATGTGGACCTCTGGGACAGCAAGGCTCTTTTTGTTTCTGTTTTAAGATTGTATGTTTAAGTAATCTCTACACCCAACGTGGGGCCCAAACTTAACAACCCGGAGATCAAGAGTCGCTCACTCTACCGGCTGAGCCAGCCAAGTGCCTCAAGTTTTCTAATTTTTATTTAAAAAATTTTTTTAAATGGGAAAGTCTGAAACTTTTAAATATTGGCAGCTAATTACAAAAAAGTTTATGAGTCTCATAAATTAGACATACAGGTCTGTGGACTGAATTCAACTTGAAGAGGGTCAGTATGCTGGGTTTGTGGACCTTAGGAATATAAGAATTTGTCTTCTCTATCTCATAGAGCTATTCAGAGGATTGCTATATTTAATAGTGCGTTGTAAACTGCAGCAACGTACAATAGACCTGAAAGGTGTTTGAATATAGAAATGCCCTATGGGAGGGGCGCCTGCGTGGCTCAGTCGGTTAAGCGTCCCAGGGGAGGGTAAGTTTCAGGAAAATAGCTTTACTCACATTCAGGTTCCCAGTCAACTCTTGGCCTGGGAGTTAATAAACTGTTCTCTTATTGGTTAAAAATAATTTTATTATCTAAGTCCGCATTAAAAAAATTGATTTCATGTTATTAGCATTGTAGGGAAAGCGGGTTATAAATGGAATGTATATTTAAACTTCAGAATTCTATTTTGCATTCTGTAACAATGGTAGCTTTTTATGTCGTTAGCATATGAAATGAAATATCATTTCAATATATAATTAAATAGTAAAGATTTATATAAGGTAATATGCATTTTAGTCAATATTTCTATTATTTGGATACATATGTGTTCTATAATACTATAATAATTGCAACAATAAGTCCAGAAAGGACAAAAGCAATTTGAGAGCAGTTTTGTTCCCTACATGCTAAAGTATTAGGCAGTCTTTTTATCTTGAGAGAGAATCAAATGAAAATGGGATATGATTCTTTAAAACATTCATGTTAGTGATTAGATTACCTCTTTTCCTATTTTGTCTGCATAAGAAACACAAATTTTAATTTCAGGAATATATATGAAATACATTACGATTGTTCTAAATGTATTCAAGTGATGTGCAAGTAACAAATAGGCACAGGTAAGTTATTAAGAAGCAAGATGAAATGGTATCTCTTCTTGGAATGCCATGATTTTATAGACTGAAATAACTGAAGGGTACCTAAATGTAAACTCACTTCCTCTTACATGGATAGATAACCATTTTCTCTTTTGAGTTGTTTCCTCTTGATCTTACTAACTCAAGACATAAAAACTTTATTTCTTCTTCTTTCTTCTAAGTTGGTCTCGTTTTCTTCCCCTATATTTAAGCTTTTTCTCTTTTTGTCTCATGTATATAGTAAGTCTCTCGGATTTGATCCATTAAAGTTTCTGGCTCATAACTTAAAAATACGTTTTTCAGTTCTCACAGTATATATTGAAGGACACAAGGGGATAGGGTTTCCCCATAAGCAGGGCAATATGTGACATATTTACCAAATGAGACAGCAAGGGCATAATCAGAACGGACACGGCCATGGTCAGGACAGACCTTGGCTGTAATCAAATGCTCCAGACTTACTGGTTCTTTTTAAAGACAAGTTGCAACTGTGCAATTATTAGCCCTGGAATAATTATAGTATGGGCAACACTGAGACATTTGGTTACTGTGTTAGTCTGGATAACTACTCACTAGCTACCACAATAGACCAGCTCTGAAATCTCAGGGGCTTCACACAACAAACATTTATTTCTTGCCCACACAAAATGTTGTCGTCAGTAGAGATTTTTTCCGCTCAGAGACCCCGGGCTCCTCCACCTTGTGATGTTGCCCTATTAACATGTGGCTTCCAAAGTCACTGCATGAGGAATGGGAGAACTGAAGGACTCCCCCTGGGTCTCAAGACCTGGATCCAGAAGTGATACAAGACACTACTCACCTTTCATGGGCGGGAACTAGATCCATGTCTCCAACCCACCTGCAAGGAAAAGGAGAAAATGTAGGAAGCATATCAGTTGCTTTTGAGTTCACAGCCCAAGTACTGATGGTGATTTCTATCTCTCGTCACACGTTCATTTAACTGATGGTACCTTGAGACCATGACCTGATTCTGAGACTTCTTTGCTTCTCTAATTAGTTCTGTCATACTCTCTCCAATCTACTTCTGGATCAGATGTCCAAGAGGGACAATCTTATTGTCTTGTTTATCATCATAATCGGTTTGGGCAGAGCCTTTGTTTAAAGCAATCTGAAATGCACAGGCCAGTTTACAGACGGACTGTTCTTGATTATGTGCCCACACCTGTTACAGCCGTCCGTGGAAAGAAGTTTGGGAATAAACTGCATAGGAATTTGGAGATAAAATGAATAAACAAATTTGGCAAAACTGTTTTGAATAGTTTTAAAAGCACATCTAACAAGGTCTTCGTTGTTATTAAATTGTTACTATATCACAGTAATTGCAAAATCAAAATCTGTCAAGGTTTTGTAGAGAACTACAGCTTTATTTTTTCAAGCCTATTTAAGTAGTCTGAGTTAAGAGTAGCTGCTATAAATGTCAGTCTACAAACTAAGGTGTACTAAAATGTATCTTTCATTTTTTCAATAGTTGAATTTAATTTCTATTTTATGTTTTCATTCTGTGGAGTGCAAGAAACTTAATTTTGTTAAATTTCAGGCCCCCCCTACTTACCCAGGGTTGCATCTAAGATTCAAAGTATTCATGGATTTACGTAGAATCGAGGCATTTGACAGTGTTCAATTTTGTCCTCTGTACATATCCCCCCTGGGATATGAGACATGGACAGTGGCAGAAATCACCACTTATCTACAGATATCCATTTCTCTTTCTTTAGTCAAAAACCACCTTATTTTTATCTGGGTACCTGGCTGCCCAGCTAGTGACTACATTTCCCGAGTCTCCTAAAGCTGGGTATGGACATGTGTCTAAGGGCTGGCTGATGGGTGGTGAACGGGAATGATGTGTCAACTTCTGGGTCATGCCCTTAAACGGCATCTGCTGACCCTCAGCTTTCCATGTTCCTTTTTCTCTCTCTCCAAGGCTGGAATGAAGATAGGGTGATGATGAGCCGGCTTTGTTTCTGGGAGGGCACGAGGGCAATATCCGGGGGGGTGGCTCCTGGCTGGCCCGGTGGAGCAGGGCAGCTTCAGCGTCCTGGACCACTACCACCCTGAACTTGAATGGGACAGAAGTGAGTGTTCTGTCTTGCTAGGACTCTGTCCTTTTGGTCTCTGTGAAAGCAGCTGAGCCAATATCTTAAAGGATACACCCACTTTCCGGGGTGGTTCCTGCTGTGTTCTCCCTTGCTTCTGATGGGCAAGCCTCTTCCTGTCGGTTCTCAGGGCTGTAGCTCTCTCCATGTCAGTAATGTTCTAATGCTTCCTTACCGGCTGCACCATGAGAAACTCTGCCTCTGTGCTTGTCTTGCATTTCTGGCATCATTCTGCCGCCACCACACGAGTCTGTGGCTTTGAGAGCTCTGTGGGACTCGCAGGACCATCTGCCTAAATACAGCATACAGATTTTCCATCTACTGTGCATGCAGGACCCAGGAATATCGAGTCCCTTGGCTTCCAGATTCCACCTAGAGAGGGAGCAGAATATGTTGGTCTAGAATCCCCAGGTATATCTGGCGTTTTCCTCCCCCAGCCCCAATCAGAGGGCTCAGCTTAGGACAGCAGTGGGCTGAGACTAGAGCCCTTTCTTTGGAGCCCATCGGTGTCTTTGCCTTTCTTTCAAATCTCCTTATCAGACGAATCTTTCTGAGTAGTAACAGTATGGGAAGCTCTGTTCTAACATGTCAGGTTTCCTTCTAAGTCTTTTTGCCTTAATACCTGGGCCTAAGCTTTAAAGATTTTATTTATTCATTTGAGACACAGAGATACAGAGAGAGAGAGAGCATGAGCAGGGAGAAAGGCAGAGGGAGAGGGAGAAGCAGGCTTCCTGCCGAGCCAGGAGCCTGATGTGGGGCTCGATCCCAGGACCCCAGGATCATGACCTGAGCCGAAGGCAGACGCTTAACGACTGAGCCACCCAGGCGCCCCGTAGTGAGGCTATTTCAAAACGACCCACAAGAAATGCAAAGAGACTACTACTGGCCAAAAATAGGACTATTTGGGAAACAATGAAAATAATATTCTTAGATTAAATCATATCAAATACATTTAAATTTATATTTAACTATATATAAACTATTTATAATCGCAGGGCAAAATAACCTCATTTGTTACTTTCCTGAAAAATAGTAATTACTGGAGGAAAAGTCAAGTTTTTACCCTATCTGTGTTATATGAAACCTTACCTCAGGATATTCAAATAGTTAAGGGAAAAATTATTATTATTTTTTTTAAAGATTTTATTTATTTATTTGAGACAGAGAGAATGAGAGAGAGAGAGCACATGAGAGGGGGGAGGGTCAGAGGCAGAAGCAGGCTCCCTGCCGAGCAAGGAGCCCGATGCGGGACTCGATCCCGGGACTCCAGGATCATGACCTGAGCCAAAGGCAGTCGCTTAACCAACTGAGCCACCCAGGCGCCCCAGGGCCTAAGCTTTAAAAATATTTTGTTTTAACTGTTGGTTACCAGAGTGGAAAGGGGTGGGGGATGGGTGAAATAGGTGATGGGGACGAAGGGGCGTGCTTGTCGTGATGAGCACATGGTGTCTTACAGAAGGACTGAATCACTATGTTGTACACCCAAACACTGTATGTGAGCTAGCTGGAGTTAAGGTAAAAACTTAAAAAATAAATGTTTTCTTTTTCTGGATTCTGCTGTATCATTCCTTCTCTGAGGCAAGTAAGGCAGAACATCCCATGAGGCAGAGGGTGGTGATAACTAAAATAATGCAGTTGGATGGAAGTGTTTGTTAATATTTCAAAATTTCATCTGTCAGTGAACTAGCAGCCAATATTGCCAAGACCTGTCTTTTAGGAGTTCCTGTCAATAAATAAGGATTATTTGTTGTGGTGCAGTGGAAGGTTCATTGGCTCAAGATTTACAAGGTTTGTGTTCCAGTCCTGGTTTACGCCTCTTCTTTGGAAGCATACCTTCTCTGTTAATAGTAAAGGGCAATTCCAAATGTTTGTCTCCTTTAACCGTGGACTTTTTGACTCTGCTGATTGTGTAATGTTGGGAAACTGACCTAGATTTCAAGCTTCAGTTTTTGCTATACATTTCCATAGCACTTTTTAAAAAAGATTTTATTTATTTATTTTTGTGAGAGAGAGAGTGAGAGATAGAGAGAAAGAGCACTAGTGTGGGGAGGGGCAGAGGGAGAAGCAGACCTCCTGCTGAGCAGGGAGCCTGATGTGGGGCCCAGGACCCTGGGATCATGACCTGAGTCGAATGCAGACGCTTAACAACTGAGCCACCCAGCTGCCTTCCTTAGCACTTTGTACCTCGGACACAGGGAATGTATGTGGAAAAATAATAATAGTTCATATTTAAACAGAATTTCTAAATTTTAAGTATTACTCTTAGTGCTTCACATATACTGTTTCTTTTGTGACTCATTTATGAGATGGATACTGAGATACAATCCAAAGGAGAACTAGAATTTAAGTCTATACAATCTGGTTCCAGGGTCTGTGCTCTTAATTATTAAGCTAGACAACCTCTGTAACAGGAAATATTTTGAAGGAAAGGAATGAAAATGTATTGTAATTACTGGAGTGCTTTCCTGGTTTTTTGTTTTTTTTTTCTCCTTTGATTTAGAGGTACTGTTCTTTCAAAAGCAAACCATGACTCAGCTCTGCCTAAATTATCCCAAAGTTCAGGTATGCTCAGGAATAACTGAATGCATGCTAAGAGTACAGTTATTAAAATTGCTATTATTTTTTATTTTATTTTATTATTATTATTTTTTAAAGATTTTATTTATTTATTTGATGGAGAGAGACAGCCAGAGAGGGAACACAAGCAGGGGGAGTGGGAGAGGGAGAAGCAGGCTTCCCCCCGAGCAGGGAGCCCAATGCGGGGCTCAATCCCAGGACCCTGGGATCATGACCTGAGCAGAAGGCAGACGCTTAACGACTGAGCCACCCAAGCACCCCTAAAATTGCTATTAATTTTTATAAAGTGCATTTTTATAAGTACATTTACTTTATTCAAACTACCTCCTTTCAAAGATGGATTTAGTTCAGGAATCAATGCAAGCAACTCAGTTTTAATTTCCACTCACAAATTATAATTCAAAAATAGCACTAACCAAGTAATAATGAAGTAAATGTTGGCTTGGCTTTCTTTAAAGGACTTCTACCCCAGCCAAACTGTGTAATTGAAATTTAATTGCACGATAAAACTTTATCACCATCTAGTGTCAGTAAGGAACACTACAGTAATGTTGCTTGTCCCTCTTGCTTCTGTTAGTAGTATCTAGCACTCCCAGGTGGTACTGCTTGATTCCTTTACCAGAGACCATGGGTTCTGTAGACTATTTTAATAACTGAATTTCAGAGTAACTCATTTCACGTCATTTCTCACTTCCAAAGCACAGTTTATTTTATGAGCGTGCTCTCAGGGGACCATAGGGATTTTCATCCAAGTTAGAGACCACGTGCTCACCCCTAAAAGGGCCCTTTACTTTAGCTTCAAAATGCTGAACATGGGGAAAACCTTCATGATATATATTTACATTATTATGAGATAGTTTAGACATTCTGAAGAACGTCAAGATAATAGATCAAATTTCGGTGTGCTCACTGTATTGGTTATCCACGGCTGTATAACAAATTGCCTCAGCGCTGCAACCTACAAAGCAAAACACTGATTATCTCACACCGTTTTTGCGGGTCAGGAATCAGAGTGGCTTCGCTGGGTGGTTCTGGGCCAGTGTCTCCCTCCAGGCTGTGGCAGGTCATCTCAAAGCCTAACCGGGGCTGGAGGGACAGCTTCCAAGCTTACTCTTGTTTGTTGGCAGGTTTTGGTTTCTTGCTGACTGTTTCCTGACATGTGGGCCTCTTTGTAGGACTTGCTTCCCCCAGAGCAAGAGAGAAGGAAGCCTGAGGGAGAGAGGGGGGGGGGGAGGGAAGGTGGGAGGGAGGCAGGGAGGGAGAGAGGGGGATGCCATAGTCTTTTTTTAGAACCTAGTTTCAGAAGTAATGTTTTACTTCTACCGTATGTTACTGGTCACTCAAACTGGTGTCCCTGGGCCTGGTACCATGTGGAGGGGGACTATGCAGGGCGTGAAGGCAGGAGGCAGCCATCATGGGGACCATCTTGAAGCCTGGCTGCAACACCCACCTTCAAGCTTTACTAAATAGAAACATTTTGCCCCGTTTGTGTTACTACCTTATAAGTGAGTTTAGCCCAGGGCTAAACTCTGAGAGACATAAATGGGAAAGAACTTGTTCTTCCCAAGGGCTTTCAACCACACTGCTCAATCTCTCCTCCTCCCTCGGTGACTGACATCTCTGATAGATCCCGTGGCTCACATTGGGCTGTTCGAGAGATGAAAAAGCCTAGTGCAATCTCAAATGCAGCTTCAATCTTATGTCTTTACCTCTTCTTACTGCTGACTCTGTGAGGAAGGAGATCAGGGTCCCTTCAAGAATTTTTTTGGCTTCCTTTGCTTCTTTCTTGCTCTCTAATTGCTCTAGCATGGGGTTCAGTATGTGGATTAAAGAGGAGCAAAAAAATCTTTGTATTTAGCTGATATTGTGTATAGTCCTCTCTTGGCTAAATCTAGCTCATTCCCTCCATTAACCTGAGCATCCAAGTACAGGTTCTTCAGGTGAAGATGTAGGTTATTGGGAGAACCCATGAATGGGCTTCATTCTGTTTAAGTCGTTCTCCATTGGCTTCTTGAGACCCACTCTCACCCTACACAGCCTCTTCCTGCTGGGGACCCCTGACCTCAGGAAGCAGTGTTCTTGGGAGGTAGTAGGGTCTCTTCAGGATGGCTTATGCCAAGCTACTCCCTGCAAGCCCTTTTGGTCAACAGGAAAACATCATGTGTCTTTTTCCTGCCAAATGCCTACCCATCCAGTTAGCCCTCCTGCCCCGTAACGGTGCTGCTCCAGCCAGTCTTCTGTGTTTGGAATTCTCCAGACGGGCTCCCCAGGTATAGATGCCAACAAATACCTTGTGGATGCTCATTGGCTTTCCTTAGACCTCTTTCTGCTCTTGTCTTTGGTGTCCGAGTAGTACCAGGGCCCACAGTGTGAGGGCTCTGTAAACATCCAGCCAGAAGGCGAGATGGCAGTTTACTCTCTTGTAGGCACTCTTGGTCCCTGTGACTGATTTGCTTGGAGGCTCTCTCTCGGCTTGGCAGTGGGTAAGAAACATTCGATTATGGAAGGTGGCGAAACCCCCCAAAATCCCATTCAAGTGAATGTATGGCCTTCTCCTAAAATGGCTGGAAAAACCTGCCAGGGACTGATACTTGAAGGACCAGCTTGGTCATTTTTTATAAAATTCTGCAGAAATGTGTCTAGGAAGTCTCTTTGACTGCAGGGCCTTAGCTGAATTTCAAAGACAGTGAGAAAACCCCTTTTAACATCTTAAATTCTGCTCAGATTAAAACATGTAGAAATTTACAGATTTAATTGAAATCCCCTGTGTATTTGTCCTGAATTCCACTCCCCTCCTTGCCTACCTAGAGGGTGTTTTTCAACGCCATATATATTTAATACTTGTCCTGGTCCATTTGGGCAGCTATGACAGAATACCACAGACTGCGTGGCTTATAAACAACAGAAATTTATTATTTACGGTTCTGGAGGCTGAAAATCTGAGATCAGAGTGCCAGCATGGTCAAGGGAGGGCCCTGTTCCAGGTCACAGACTTCTCATTGTATCCACACATGGGGGAAGGGGACAAAGGAGCTCTCTTGAGCCTCTTGTATAAAGGCATTAATCTCATTCATGAAGGCTCTGCCCTCATGAACTAATTACCTTCCGCCTTCTAATACCATCACATAGGGCAGTGGGATTTCAACATTTGAATCTGGGCCTGGGGGGGGTGGTGGTGTTGGGGGGATACACAAACATTTGGACCGCGGCAATACCTGCTACCATATGTGTACATCTCTATGAAGAATATATTGTAGGTATTTTTCAAGCTTATAGAAATGGTATTTTAGCATGCATTTCATCCTGCAACTTGCTTACATTGTTCCACATGTTTTTAAGATGGATCTATGTGGATACTTGAAATTCTAATTCTTCCTTTTAATAATTTTACAGTATTTCATTTGTTAATATGAGATATACTTTATTTTAAAAATTTATTCTATTGGGGGCACCTGGGTGGCTCAGTCTTTAAGTGTCTGCCTTCTGCTCAGGTCATGATCCCAGGGACTTGGGATCGAGTCCCGTGTTGGGCTCCCTGCTCAGCAGGGAGGGAGTCTGCTTCTCCCTCTGACCCTACCCCCTTTTGTGCTCTCTCTCTCTCAAATAAATAAATAAAAAATAAAAAATCTTTAAAATAAAATAAAACTTTCTTCTATTGGTCATTTACATGATTTTTAAAATTTTCTTTTCTTTCTCTTTTTTACTATTGCAGATGAGATAGCAATCACCATCCTGGTACTTGTCTCCTTTTTTTAGACTTTATTAATTTGACAGAGAGAGCACAGAGGGAGAGTGAGAGGGAGAAGCAGACTCCTTGCTGAGGAGAGACACCAACATGGGCCTCGATACCCGGACCCTGAGATCATGACCTGAGCCAAAGGCAGATGCTTAACAAACTGAGCCACTCAGGTGCCCTTCATCATTCATGTTTTTATGCCTGTCTCTCTGCGCTGTGTTCTGGGTAAGTTTTTTACCGTTATCTCCCATTTCATTAATTTGTTTAGTGTATCTGGGCTAGAGTTTTCCTGATTATTGAATTTTTAATTTCAGTCACTCTATTTTTGCTTCAAAGATTTAAAATGCATTCTTTCTCATGTAAGTTTTTCCTTATTTTTTGTTTTTGCTTCACAAATTCTTTTTTTTTTTTTTTAAGATTTTATTTATTTATTTGACAGAGAGATAGAGAGAGAGCACAAGTAGGCAGAGAGGCAGGCAGAGGGAGATGGAGAAGCAGGCCTCCCCACTGAGCAGGGAGCCCAATGTGGAGCTCGATCCCAGGACCCTGGGATCACGACCTGAGCCGAAGGCAGCCGCCTAACCAACTGAGCCACCCAGGTGCCCCTGTTTCATGAATTCGTGCTTTACAAAGATGAAACATTCTTTACTGAGCTTAATATACTTATTTTCAAGTTTTGTCAGATTCTTTCAAAAAATTAATTTGTTTTGGAATCCATTTACATTTGGAATGTAGAATTTTGGGGTAACTTTCTTAGCATTAGATGTTACTTTTCATGGTTCTGGAATTTTGTTTGTATGTACATTTTGAGGCGTATGTATATTTCTGAATAAAACATCCACTTTCCAGAGACGCCTGGGTGACTCAGTTGGTGAAGGATCTGCCTTCGGCTTAGGTCATGATCCCGGGGTCCTGGGATGGAGCGCCTGCCCTATCCCCAACTGGGCTCCCTGCTCAGTGGGGACTCTGTTTCTCCCTCTTTCTCTGTGTGCACTCTCTTTCTCTCAAATAAATAAATAAATAAATAAATAAATAAATAAATAAATAAAATTTTTTAAAAAAGATTTTATTTATTTGTTTGACAGAGAGAGACACAGCAAGAGAGGGAACACAAGCAGGGGGAGTGGGAGAGGGAGAAGCAGGCTCCTGGCTGAGCAGGGAGCCCGATGTGGGCCTCGATCCCAGGACCCTGAGATCATGACCTGAGCCGACGCAGACGCTTAACGACTGAGCCACCCAGGCGGCCCTAAATAAATAAATCTTAAAAAAATAAAATAAAATGTCTACTTTCCCTCTACTTTCATGAAGATGGGATGGGGGTCTACAATTTACAGAGAGGAAGGCTTATTTTATAAGCCAATTATTAATTTTTATGATAATGAGTTTTATTATAAGCTTTTTTAAATTTAAATTTTAATTAATTTATTTTTAAAGATTTTATTTATTTATTTTCCAGAGAGCAAGAGAGCACAAGCAGGGGGAGTGGCAGAGGGAGATGGAGAAGCAGGCCTCCCCGCTGAGCAGGGAGCCCGATGTGGGGCTCAGTCCCAGGACCCTGGGATCATGACTGGAGCCAAAGGCAGACACTTAACTGACTGAGCCAGTCAGGCGCCCCCTTTTGTTACCCTTTTATCATTAGTTTTGTTTTGGTGGCTCAAGCTTATTGATGCCCATGGAAGTGATGTGTAACCATATTTGGGCCTGGATGTTAAACATATGAAATATGGGGGCTGGAGGAGGTGGAGAACAATTCAGTGTATAACAACATGTCTTCAATAAATATTTGTTAAATTAACATCACTGATTTCCATAGGTCTCTCTATTTCTGATGGTCATTTTCCCTTAACATAGAGTTGCTCTTTTAGGTTTATTGTGTCTGTATGAATTTGATATTTTCCTTTCCCTTTGGATCCCTTCTGAAGAAAGGGGTATCCCCAGTATTCTAAGTATTCCCCGATATTTCATAATTTTGGATATATACAACACACTTTCCGGGATCGCCTAAATGAAAAGACAGAAATGCCAAGTGGTGGCAAGGATGTGGGGCAGCAGGGGTGTTCATGCCCTGCTGGTGGGAGGGTCAATTGGTACAACCATTTGGCAAGCTCTTTGGCAGCATATCAAAGCTAACCATCTGTACACCCTATGACCCAGGAGGTCTATTATCCAGCAGAAATACACCCATATGTTCATCAAAAGACACACAAAAGTGTTCAGAGCCACACTGTTCATAATAGTTACCTAAATGCCCATCAAAAATAAATGAGTCCGGAAACACACCTGGGAGACATGACTCTCCCAGAGGCCCTGTGTATCCCGTGAGCACAGGGCAGCAAGCGCTCTATCTTAACTGACCTTTCTCTCTAGGCATGAGTAATGCAGGGCTAACAACCCTAACTCCAGGAAGATGGCCTGTGGGGCTGGAGTGTGCCCCAGACGCACAGGCCTAGAAGTCCAAGAGGCCTGAGGGCAGGAAGTGCTTCTGGAGCAACACCTGCATGCGTGGGTTCCTCAGGAAAAAAAAAAAAAGATAAATAAAGAAATTGGTAAATTGGAAATCTCACTCAATGAGATTGTATGCAGCAATGAAAAAGAATCATCTACATCTCCCCACAACTGTATAAATACATCTTCTAGAAGAAACGGTAGGTGAAACAGTGGTGTACTTATATGAGGGGGTGGTGGAAGGTTCACCCCAGGTGTAGACAATAAGGATGTGCACTGTCTGTAGAGAATTTAAAAACAATATTAAAACTGACAAAAAATCAGTGTTGTTTTTTTTTTAAAGATTTATTTATTTTTAGAGAGAAAGAGAACCGGGGGTGGGGGGGCGGCGGAGAGGGGCAGAGGGAGAGGGGGAGAGAATCTCCAGCAGACCCCCAGCTGAGTGCAGAGCCCGGTGTGGGGCTCCGTCTCACGACCCTGTGATCACGACCCTGAGATCACGACCCGAGCTGAAACCAAGAGTCGGGTGCTTAACCGACTGAGCCACCCAGTGCCCGTCAGTTTTGCTTTTTCACTGTCACCCTGTGCTATCGTTTGGAGCAGCATGGGTGATAAAATACTGTTGCCTGTGAGGGCATTCCATCTCTTCCCACACCCCCTCCCCCAGCACGGGCGTGAAAGAAGCTTCCCACCAAAGAGGATAAGCTACATGATTCCTTTTACATAAAGCACAAAAACAGGCAAAACTAATCTATGCTGTTGGCAGTCAGGATGTTTTTTTAACCCTTTGGGGGTAGTGACTGGCGTGGAGCACAAAGAGATTCTAGGCGCTGGAAATGTCCTGGATGTTGGTTACAGGGTGTGTTCAATTTGTGAGAGTTCACTGAGTTGTACTCCTAAGGTCTGGGCACTTCTCCATATATTACTCCGATAGAAAGTTTGTTTGTTTGTTTGTTTTAAAGATTTTATTTATTTATTTGACAGAGAGAGACACAGTGAGAGAGGGAACACAAGCAGGGGGAGTGGGAGAGGGAGAAGCAGGCTTCCCGCGGAGCAGGGAGCCAGATGCGGGGCTTGATCCCAGGACCCTGGGACCACGACCCGAGCTGGAGGCAGATGCTAAACGACTGAGCCACCCAGGTGCCCCAGAAAGTTTTTTAAGAAAGCTATGACATATATATTTTTTTAATTATATGTAATTAAGAATTATCATTTTGCCTAGGAATGTGTATCTGGCTTGATTTTGGGGAGGCAATCTTTCTGTCTGCTTTGACAGAAACTTTCATTAGGATCACTCAACAGCCTAAAACTGATATTTTCAGAATCAACTCCTAAAAACTCAGCACAGATGTTCATTCAGTGCCTGCCACATGGGAGAGGTACTGAGCCCGTGCTCGGATGAGGAGATACGGAAGCCGCTTCTTTTGCTGAGAAGAAAACCTGGCTTATAAAGCAATGGAACTGCTTGGGACTTAATCACACGAAACTAGACATTTACCTTTAAACACAGGTGGCAGATCACCGGTCATATCTCTCCTTTGCTATTTCTGTGGAGTGTGAATTCTTTTTGAGGTCACTAACTTTGCAGAAGAGGGGCCATGTTGGAGCCAGGAAGAAGGAGAAAGGGTGGGTGGAATAGACGGATGCCAAAAAAAGAAGCTGAGGAAAAGGCAAGAGAGAGGAGAGAAGACATTGCTCTTCCATCCGCATCAACCAGTGTCAATGAAGAGATTAAACAGAACCAAACTGTCACTCACTCTCACTGCATAACAGAAAGGACATCTTTTTGGTCCAACAAAAAGCAGGAAAGATGTCATCTTAGGATAAAGGGCTCTTCTTTAAATTGAATAAGTTTAACTTTATGAAGTATCTACTTTTTTATACTTCTTTGTTATATTATTCTCCAGTGAACTGGTAAAATTTCCTCTCTGTCTCCTGCTCGAGAGGAACTTCTGCTCTGACCCTGGGGTTCACCAATTTTTTCCATAAAGGATGAGATAATAAATATCTTAGGTTTTGGGGGCCACGCTCTCTTGCCTGCACTCCACCCTGCCATTGTACCTCGGACGATGTGGAAATGAATGGGTGTGTCTGTGTGCCAGAAAGCTTTTGGACACTGCGAGTTTTGGACACTAAAATTCGAATTTCGTAAGACTTCTTGGACACAAAACAGGATTCTTGTGATCTTCTCCCTCCACCTCAACCGTTAAAAAAGGCAAAGGCCATTCTTAGTTTGCAAAACTAAGCTGTACTAAAACAGGCCGGTAGGCTAGATTGTCCCGCCGGCCAAAGCTGGCCTCTGGGGCTTTAGCCTGACATCTCCATTTATGCAACACCTTTATGCAAGCTGTTTCTGCGGCATGCCTTGCCCTCCTGGCCCTCCATCACCTTTTTTTTTTTTTTTTTTTTTTAAAGATTTTATTTATTTGAGAGAGAGAGGGCATGAGCAGGGGGCAGGGGCAGAGGGAGAGGGAGAAGAAGACTCCTTGCTGAGTCAATTTCTAGAAAGAGTTCTATGGAAGGTAGGAATTAGGGCCACAGCCCAGGCCATACCTACTGCTGGAAACTATAGGGCAGGCTTGCATGGTATTCCCAGGCTCTCAAGTTGGTGCCTTTTCAAACTTGTGTTCTTTAAGTATTTGTTCAAGATCTCTTCGTTTGGGAAATGGTTAGACACTCTGTGGGACGGAGACAGCCCCCTCAGCCTCTTCACTGGTATCAAGAGCACTTCCACGCTGGCCCGAAACTTGGTCACCTTCCACAGGTCACCCTCAGAGGCTAACTAGATTCGTCTCCCTAACAGGCAGCTTAGCGACCAGTTTCACACACCCCTGTGGGATCTCACTGTCTCTAAGTTACATAATACCGTATTTCCTCCATCCACACACCGTGCTTCACAGGAGTTTCAGTAAATACAGAATTCTTTATCTGGTTACATTTCTGGTGATATCCTGGTGCCTATCTGCCTCTTACCCCAGCTTGGTGTGCAGTAATCAGGTTATTAGTGGGTTCTGGCAAAAGGAGGATGAAAACCTCCCTGGGGAGGGGAATGCAGACTCTCTGTCTTACACTTAGTCCTCCGGTCCAGTGCTGAGAGAGAGGGATCTTAGGCAGAGATGGGGTTTCCGAAGATGCTCTGGGAGATATTGGGGTAAGCTGCCATCTGGATGGGAAAGAGGGCCATTGGCCTGGGTGAGAGATGCATTCTCAGCACTCGGGTACAGCTGTCCTGGGCCAGAGAGCTTGGCAAGCGGGTGTAAATGCGCCACTCCGCCTGACGGGAGGGGACTGCCACTGGGCATCAGAGGGGAGGCAAGGTGCCCTTGTGCTACTCTGAAGGTGAAGAAGGTCTGGACAATAAACATCACCCAGGAGTGTGTCCCCTGGGATGCAGCTTGGTAGGCGATGCCCAGAAACCGCCCGTGTGTAGAGCGTGTGGCTGTTAGGAACACGGGCTTGGTGTCAGATGCTCGACCACTTACTCATAACTTTGGACTATTCATTTAGAAATAGGATAATACTGACCACAGGATTGTTGACAAGATTAAGATAATATGAGTAAAGCACGGGGTAAGCGATACTGATATAAAGAGTCATGAAACCAGAAAGAAGTCATGGGTCAGCAACATATGAGATATTCCTGGCAATGTGACCCGATTTGAATCTATAGAGAGTGGTCTGGCATTCAGACACATGGGTCACATGTGTTTCCATGTGCCTTGGGTGGCCATGAGCTGGATTTTTTCCCCCCTTTAAGAAACCACATCCCTTTAATAGAAAGCTACAGCAAACACCATGCAATATGTAAAAAGGACCACTTATTTATTATCACTACATGTCAAAAACCATCTGGACCATTTTCTTGTAACAGATGTTTGCCAAATTAACTTGGGTAACAGAGAATTCATGCAGGGTATTTCTCTTAGCACAATGAATGCAACTAGGGCAGATATGGATAAATTTTTCAAAACAATATTAAGCCATATTATGGTCAGGTAAAAAACCATGGTGACTGCACACATTTTTAGAATTTGCAGAGTGCTCAGGAAATGTCAATAAACTCTCTCTTAATTTAGGCGAAATTCATTTAGAAACGATCTGAAATTCAGAAGAGCTTTAAAAACTTGACCATGAAGACTTAAAAACAGTCAATGTTGTTCATGGTAATGGTAATTATAATATGAAATATATTTGATCTTCCTCTGTTCCTGCAGAGACCTCCTAAAACCCTTGGAATTTCCTGTGATGGGAGGAAGAAAGGTGTCTTTTGTTATGTTAATGAGGCGACTTTTGGAAAGCTTCTAAGGATAGAGTCGGCTGCGGAAGGAGCCAACCCTATGATAAGAGGGTAGAAACTTCGGGGGGCGGAGCAAAATGGCGGAGGAGTAGGAGACCTGGATTTCGTCTCCTCTCAGGAATTCAGCTGGATAGGGATCAAACCATTCTGAACACCTACAAACTCAACAGGAGATCGAAGAAAAGAATAGCAACAACTCTCTCAGCAGAAAAGCGACCACTTTCTGGAAGGTCTTTTCTGATTTGTTTAGAGTATATTTTCTGGAGACGTGGTTACTCTGCTAGCATTTTGTTCTCCCATTAATCTATTCTTCTCTGCACAAAATGACAAGATGGAAAAAATCACCTCAACAAAAAGAACAAGAGGTAGTACCGACTGCCAGGGACCTACTCAATACGGACATTAGTACGATGTCAGATCTAGAGTTCAGAATCATCACTTTAAAGATACTAGCTGGGCTTGAAAAAAATATGGAAGTTATTAGAGAAACCCTTTCTGGAGAAGTAAAAGAGCTAAAATCTAACCAAGTAGAAATCAAAAAGGCTATAAATGAGGTGCAATAAAAAATGGGGGTGCTAACTGCTAGGATAAATGAGGCAGAAGAGAGAATCAGTAATATAGAAGACCAAATGATGGAAGCTGAGAAAAAGAGAGATAAACAACTACTGGATCACGAGGGTAGAATTCGAGAGATAAGCGATACCATAAGACGAAACAACATTAGAATAATTGGGATCCCAGAAAAAGAAGAAAGAGAGAGAGGGGCAGAAGGTATAATGGAGCAAATTATAGCAGAGAACTTCCCTAATTTGGGGAAGGAAACAGGCATCAAAATCCAGGAAGCACAGAGAACCTCTCTCAAAATCAATAAAAATAGGTCAACACCCCGACATCTAATAGTAAAACTTACGAGTCTCATAGACAAAGAGAAAATCCTGAAAGCAGCTCGGGAGAAGAGATATGTAACCTACAATGGTAGAAACATTAGATTGGCAACAGACCTATCCACAGAGACCTGGCAGGCCAGAAAGGACTGGCAGGATATATTCAGAGCACTAAATGAGAAAAATATGCAGCCAAGAATACTATATCCAGCTAGGCTGTCATTGAAAATTGAAGGAGAGATAAAAAGCTTCCAGGACAAACAAAAACTAAAGGAATTTGCAAACACAAAACCAGCCCTACAAGAAATCTTGAAAGGGGTCCTCTAAGCAAAGAGAGACCCTAAAAGCAACATAGACCAGAAAGGAACACAGACAATATACAGTAACAGTCACCTTACAGGCAATACAATGGCACTAAATTCCTATCTTTCAATAGTTACCCTGAATGTAAATGGGCTAAATGCCCCAATCAAAAGACACAGGTTATCAGACTGGATTAAAAAACAAGACCCATCGATATGCTGTCTGCAAGAGACTCATTTTAGAACCAAAGACACCCCCAGATTGAAAGTGAGGGGGTGGAAAACCATTTACTATGCTAAAGGACACCAAAAGAAAGCTGGGGTGGCAATCCTTATATCAGACAAATTAGATTTTAAACCAAAGACTATAATAAGAGATGAGGAAGGACATTATATCCTACTTAAAGGGTCTATCCAACAAGAAGATCTAACAATTGTAAATATCTATGCCCCTAACATGGGAGCAGCCAATTATATAAGGCAATTAATAACAAAAGCAAAGAAACACATCGACAACAATACAATAATAGTGGGGGACTTTAACACCCCCCTCACTGAAATGGACAGATCATCTAAGCAAAAGATCAACAAGGAAATAAAGACTTTAAATGACACACTGGACCAAATGGACTTCACAGACATATTCAGAACATTCCATCCCAAAGCAACGGAATACACATTCTTCTCTAGTCCCCATGGAACATTCTCCAGAATAGATCACATCCTAGGTCATAAATCAGGTCTCAACCAGTACCAAAAGACTGGGATCATTCCCTGCCTATTTTCAGACCACAATGCTTTGAAACTAGAACTCAATCACAAGAGGAAAGTCAGAAAGAACTCAAATACATGGAGGCTAAAGAGCATCCTACTGAAGAATGAATGGGTCAACCAGGAAATTAAAAAAGAATTAAAAAAATACATGGAAACCAATGAAAATGAAAACACAACCATTCAAAATCTTTGGGATGCAGCCAAGGCAGTCCTAAGAGGAAAGTATATAGCAATACAAGCGTTTCTCAAGAAACAAGAAAGGTCTCAAGTACACAACCTAACCCTCCACCTAAAGGAGCTGGAGAAAGAACAGCAAATAAAGCCTAAACCCAGCAGGAGAAGAGAAATAATAAAGATCAGAGCAGAAATCAATGAAATAGAAACTAAAAGAACAGTAGAACAGATCAATGAAACTAGGAGCTGGTTCTTTGAAAGAATTAACAAGATTGATAAAGCCCTGGCCAGACTTATCAAAAAGAAAAGAGAAATGACCCAAATCAACAAAATCATGAATGAAAGAGGAGAGATCACAATCAACACCAAAGAAATACAAACAATTATAAGAACATATTATGAGCAACTCTATGCCAGCAAATTCGATAACCTGGAAGAAATGGAGGCATTCCTAGAGATGTATCAACTACCAAAACTGAACCAGGAAGAAATAGAAAACCTGAACAGACCTATAACCACTAAGGAAATTGAAGCAGTCATCAAAAATCTCCCAAAAAACAAAAGCCCAGGGCCAGATGGCTTCCCAGGGGAATTCTACCAAACATTTCAAGAACAATTAATACCTATTCTTCTGAAACTGTTTCAAAAAATAGAAATGGAAGAAAAACTTCCCAACTCATTTTATGAGGCCAGCATTACCTTGATCCCAAAACCAGACAAAGACCCCATCAAAAAGGAGAATTACAGACCAATATCCCTGATGAACATGGATGCAAAAATTCTCACCAAAATATTAGCCAATAGGATCCAACAGTACATGAAAAGGATTATTCACCACGACCAAGTGGGATTTATCCCTGGGCTGCAAGGTTGGTTCAACATCCGCAAATCAATCCATGTGATACAATACATTAACAAAAGAAAGAACAAGAACCATATGATCCTCTCAATAGATGCAGAAAAAGCATTTGACAAAGTACAGCATCCTTGCTTGATCAAAACTCTTCAGAGTATAGGTATAGAGGGTACATACCTCAATATCATAAAAGCCATCTATGAAAAACCTACAGCGAATATCATTCTCAATGGGGAAAAACTGAGAGCCCTAGTCCCCTAAGGTCAGGAATGCGGCAGGAATGTCCACTATCACCACTGCTATTCAACATAGTATTGGAAGTCCTAGCCACAGCAATCAGACAACAAAAAGAAATCAAAGGCATCCAAATTGGCAAAGAAGAAGTCAAACTCTCACTCTTTGCAGATGATATGATACTTTATGTGGAAAACCCCAAAGACTCCACCCCAAAACTGCTAGAACTCATACAGGAATTCAGTAAAGTGGCAGGATATAAAATCAATGCACAGAAGTCAGTGGCATTCCTATACACCAACAACAAGACAGAAGAAAGAGAAATTAAGGAGTTGATCCCATTTACAATTGCACCCAAAACCATAAGATACCTAGGAATCAATCTAACCAAAGAGACAAAGGATCTGTACTCAGAAAACTATAAAATACTCATGAAAGAAATTAAGGAAGACACAAATAAATGGAAAAACGTTCCATGCTCATAGATTGGAAGAACAAATATTGTGAAGATATCAATGCTACCTAGAGCAATCTACACATTCAATGCAATCCCCATCAAAATACCTTCCACTTTTTTCAAAGAAATGGAACAAATAATCCTAAAATTTATATGGAACCAGAAAAGACCCCGCATAGCCAGAGGAATGTTGAAAAAGAAGGGCAAAGCTGGAGGCATCACAATTCCGGACTTCCAGCTCTATTACAAAGCTGTCATCATCAAGACAGCATGGTACTGGCACAAAAACAGACACATAGATCAATGGAACAGAATAGAGAGCCCAGAAATGGACCCTCAACTCTATGGTCAACTGATCTTTGACAAAGCAGGAAAGAATGTCCAATGGAAAAAAGACAGTCTCTTCAACAAATGGTGTTGGGAAAATTGGATAGCCACATGCAGAAGAATGAAACTGGACCATTTCCTTACACCACACACAAAAATAGACTCCAAATGGTTGAAAGACCTTAATGTGAGACAGGAGTCCATCAAAATCCTAAAGGAGAACACAGGCAACAACCTCTTTGACCTCAGCCGAAGCAACTTCTTCCTAGAAACATCGCCAAAGGCAAGGGAAGCAAGGGCAAGAATGAACTATTGGGACTTCATCAAGATAAAAAGCTTTTGCAAAGCAAAGGAAATAGTCAACAAAACCAAAAGACAACCGACAGAATGGGAGAAGGTATTTGCAAATGACATATCAGATAAAGGGCTAGTATCCAAAATCTATAAAGAACTCATCAAACTCAACACCCAAAGAACAAAGAATCCAATTAAGAAATGGGCAGAAGACATGAACAGACATTTTTCCAAAGAAGACATCCAAATGGCCAACAGACACATGAAAAAGTGCTCAATATCGCTCGGCATCAGGGAAATCCAAATCAAAACCTCAATGAGATACCACCTCACACCAGTCAGAATGGCTAAAATTAACAAGTCAGGAAATGACAGATGTTGGCGGGGATGCGGAGAAAGGGGAACCCTCCTACACTGTTGGTGGGAATGCAAGCTGGTGCAGCCACTCTGGAAAACAGTATGGAGGTTCCTCAAAAAGTTGAAAATAGAGCTACCATATGATCCAGCAATTGCACTACTGGGTATTTACCCCAAAGATACAAAAGTAGGGATCCGAAAGGGTACGTGCACCCCGATGTTTATAGCAGCGATGTCCACAATAGCCAAACTGTGGAAAGAGCCAAGATGTCCATCGACAGATGAATGGATAAAGAAGATGTGGTATATATACACAATGGAATATTATGCAGCCATCAAAAGGAATGAGATCTTACCATTTGCAATGACGTGGATGGAACTGGAGGGTATTATGTTGAGCGAAATAAGTCAAAAAGAGAAAAACATGTATCATATGATCTCACTGATATGAGGAATTCTTAATCGCAGGAAACAAACTGAGGGTTGCTGGAGTGGGGGGTGGGGTGGGACGGATGGGGTGACTGGGTGATAGACACTGGGGAGGGTATGTGCTCTGGTAAGAGCTGTGAATTGTGCAAGACTGTTGAATCTCAGATCTCTACCTCTGAAACAAATAATGCAATATATGTTAAGAAAAAAAAAAGAAGAAGGTAGCAGGAGGGGAGGAATGAAGCAGGGGAAATCGGAGGGGTAGGAGAACCATGAGAGACAATGGACTCTGAAAAACAAACTGAGGGTTCTAGAGGGGAGGGGGGTTGGAGGTGATGGGTATCCTGGTGATGGGTATTGAGGAGGGCACGTTCTGCATGGAGCACTGGGTGTTATGCACAAACAATGAATCATGGAACCCTATATCTAAAACTAATGATATAATGTATGGGGATTAACATAAGAATAAAAAAAAAAAAGAAAAAGAAAAAAATTAAAAAAAAAAAAGAGGGTAGAACCTTCAGCCCCAGTCTCTCCCGACCAGAGGGTGGGGCTGGAGATTAAGTTCAATCACCAATAGCCAATGATTTAATCAATCGTGCCTACACAATGAAGCCTCCATAAAAACCCGAAAGGATGGTGTTTGGAGAGCTTTCAGGTTGATGAACGTGTAGATTTGTAGACAGTGGCGTTTTTGGAGAGAGCATGGAAAATTCGTTCTTTTCCCGTACCTCGCCCTATGCGTCTCTTCCATCTGGCTGTTGCTAAATTATACCCTTTTATAATAAATTGGTAATCTAGTAAGGAGCCTGATGCGGGACTCCATCCTGGGACTCTGGGATCATGACTTGAGCTGAAGGCAGTCACTTAACCAACTGAGCCACCCAGGCGCCCACCTTCTGCTGATTTTTAAGGAGTGTTTCATTCACAAACATACTGTGTTAGGACCTGAGAATAAAAAGTCTATTAGGAATTAGCCTCTAACCCTCAGAGATCTTTTAGTCTAATTAGGAAGCAGGTAAGACAACACATCCAGTGTGGTTAAGGGCTAAGATACAGGTGTATGTTGGATTCTATGGAGGTCCAGAAGACAGCCATAAAAACCAGACTCATGGGCCAGGGAACATTTCTTGAAGGGGGTGGAACTTGAGAGATGAGGGTCAAAAAGCAGTCAGGGTAGGGTGGGACATCATCAGTGACTTGTCTTTATTGTAAGCAACACAGGACAATAAGATAATGACTATAACATCCAATAGCTTTCAAAATGTCAATCTCTAATATTTTCAATAGGCTTGTATTAGCTTGAGATTTAATATAATCTAAAATCTAATATTTGCTTTCTGCAGAGTCATAGAATGGTAGAACATGAAAGGATGGTTAATAATACTTAAGTCCATTTTTGAAAGGGGAACCCCCTTACACTGTTGGTAGGAATGCAAGCTGGTGCAGCCACTCTGGAAAACAGTATGGAGGTTCCTCAAAAAATAAAAAATAGAGCTACCCTATGGCCCAGCAATTATATTATTAGGTATTTACCCAAAGGATACAAACATAGTGATCAGAGGGGACACCTGAACCCCAATGTTTATACAGCAATGTCCACAATAGTCAAAATATGGAAGGAGTCCAGATGTCCAACGACTGATGAATGGATAAAGAAGATGTGATATATATATACAATGGAATACTACTCAGCCATCAAAAAAATTGAAATCTTACCATTTGCAATGACATGGATGGAACTAGAGGGTATTATGTTAAGTGAAATAACTCACTCAGAAAAAGACAATTATCATATGATTTCACTCTTATGTGGAATTTAAGAAACAAAACAGATGAACACAGGGGAAGTGAAGAAAAAATAAAATAAGGTGAAAACAGAGAGGGAGGCAAACCATAAGAGACTCTTAACTATAGCAAACGAACTGAGGGTTGCTGGAGGGGTGGGGGTGGAGGGATGGGGTAACTGGGTGATGGGCATTAAGGAGGGCACATGACGGAGTGAGAACTGGGTGTTATATGCAACTGATGAATCACTAAACTCTGCTTCTGAAACTTATAATACACTATATGTTAATTAATTGAGTTTAAATAAAAAATAGAAAAATACTTAAAAGATAATAACACAATATTAAAGACCTCTTTTTAAAATCCCAGAATAGGGGCATCTGGGTGGCTAGTAGGTTGTGTCTGCCTTGGGCTCGGGTCATGATCACAGGGTTCTGGGATCGAGCCCTGTGTCCTCAGCAGAGAGCTGTTTCTCCCTCTCCTGATGCCCCTGCTTGTGCTCTTTCTCTGTCAAATAAATAAATAAAATCTTAAAAAAAATAAAATTTCAAAGTAATGCATATTTTTATAGAACATGTAGATAAGCAAAAGAGGAGAAAAATTCATGTTTAATTCTACTTCTAAGATGTCATGAATATTTTATAACTAAAATCTTGAAAATGCCCATGTTTATTTCCTTGAAGTAAATTTAGGATTAACTCCAAGATAAGAATTACAAATAAAAAAAAAAATCCCATTTTCAGGACTTTCACTGACGTGAGCAAATAGAGAAAGACTGTACTTAGGTCTGGAAGCCTGCGCTCCGGAGGAGTTGCTAACCATTGCTAAGTGAGATCACTGCACGGATGGATCTTTCTAACCTTTCTAACCTTCTGTAGCAGCCAATGGGGAATCACAGCCGAAGTCAGGTGCTTAAGGGGCATCCTTGGTGCCCCAGCCACGAACACCAGGACACCAGAAGTAAAATGGGGGCGCCAGATACCTGTAGAGATTGCCCCCGGGGGTGGGTTGGTGCTCTGGAGCTCCCACACGGCACCCACCTGCTGGAGCCAAGGAGCCCAGGACCGCAGTGAGCGCCATGGCAAGCCCCCAAATGTGTGTCAAATCAGATGCATGTCCTCAGGGGGCACCGGGTCCAAGGCAAGCAGAAGAGCCTCTCCCACACAAAGCCTGGGCCGCCCTCAGTCAACTCCAGCTTTAAGAGCCGCGTCTGTTCCCTATGGCTTGTGGGTCTGTGGACATGAGCCCTGTGGGGTTTCAAAGCTACAGGTTTTAGGGGCTCCTCTTTCAGGGGCAGGGCTTAAAAACTGGGGGTACCTGGTATGGGGTTCAAACATTTGGCTCCTTGGGGAGCAGCTCTGGTTTGGAGTTCCCTCCTCACTGTGGTTCTCTGGGCCTGGGATGGAGTCTCCGGCCAGAGGGTGCTGCAGCCTTGCTAGGGCTTGGCTGCAGAGGCCTCGCCCAGGCAGGTTTAGGTGTTTCTTTTTTTTTTTTTTTTTAAGATTTTATTTATTTATTTGACAGAGAGAGATAGTGAGAGCAGGAACACAAGCAGGGGGGTAGTGGTAGAGGGAGAAGCAGGCCTCCCGTCTGAGCAGGGAGCCAGACGTGGGGCTTGATCCCAGGACCCCGGGATCATGACCTGAGCCAAAGGCAGACGCTTAACGACTGAGCCACCCAGGCGCCCCCAGGTTTAGGTTTTTGTTTTGTTCTCCGCCCCCGCCCCGAAGTTCATCCTTAATGCAGCTGTAGATTTTGTGTGTCTGTGGGAGGAGGTGAGTTCAGGATCCTCTTCTGTTGCCATCTTGAACTGCAAGCAGATTTTTTAAAATCATATATTTTTAAACAAAGTCGAGAACAAATCAGTATGTCTCTCTTCCTCTTGAACAAGATCAGTATTTTTAGAATGCTTTAACTTCCTTCAGATATTCCTCCCATTGTCTGCCTTTGAGCAGCGTTTCCATCTTCCGTGCTATTTTTATCTAGCATTTTACTTCCATTTTGTTTTTCAGCGCAAAAAGTTATCATTATTTATTTATTTATTTAAATAAATAAACTTTGGTTTTTAGACCAATTTTACTTTCACAGCAAAATTGAGTGGAAAGTACCGAGAGTTCCATATATCCCTTGCCCCCATCCTCATTATTTTTATAGTCAATTTTTACTTAAATTTACCAGTGCATGTTCTGACTTTGTTTCCCCCTGTGCCATGCATCCTCTACCTTCCATGTGGAGTTGTTTTTATTCATATGAGGTGAACTTCATTATGATTTCTAGAAGTTCAAAATAAACATTCATAGTTCTTCAGGTATGAAAACTTCTACTTGGGTCTGTGGACTGATTTAGTCACTAGAATTTTCTTTTTTTTTTTCCTCCATATTTTTTGTGAGTGAGTTCATGTTCATGGGCATTGTCTTTTTTTTTTTTTGTGCGGGGGAGAAGGGAGGGGTAGAGGGAGAGAGAGAATCCTAAGCAGGCTCCGTGCCCAGCATGGAATGTGACGTGGGGCTGGATCTCACAACCCTGAGACCATGACCTGAGCCAAAATTAAGAGTTGGACGCTTAACCAACTGAGGCACCCAGGCCCCTGGGCATTGTCTCCTTTGAGAGTCCCATGCATGCCTGGGAATGGGAAGTCTCCCATGGGATGGTTTTTTGTTTGCCTCTGTCCACGTTCAACAGTGCTCATGAGTCCTGAACTGGTTTTTGTTTTAAATAATATTAGACTTACAGAAGAGTTGCCAAGATAGTACAAGAAGTTCCCATATACCCTTCACCCCTATTACTGCAGCCCTTAGCCAGCTTACATTTGGCCTTTAGCAATTTGTTAAAAATTTCTAGCTAAATTCTTCCTAATGCCTTATATGGTGTCTGAGAAATCTGTCCTAGCTAAGCAAAGGCCTGGATCATTTTCTCCCTGTGGATGCTGTCTTTCCTCAGATTTTGGGTTAGTTGTTGGCTCTGTGACCTCAGCTTTCTGAAGGATTTGTGAAAGTTAATTTGCAGTTTGTCCAGTTTGTTTCTTATTTTAAGTGCGGGAGTGATGCTTTCCCACTCTTTTTATCTCCAAGGGGGACCAGTTGGGCGGGTTAGTTGTTTCTTTTCGTTTTTCCTGAGTCTCTGTTCTCTCTTTATAGAGAATTGTGATTACCAATGACTCCATGGTGATTCCCCTGAAGATAGAAAAGCCCTAAAAGGATACCTTTTGTTTATTTAGTCTTTCTTTCTTTTCTTTCTTTCTTTCTTTCTTTCTTTCTTTCTTTCTTTCTTTCTTTCTTTCTTTCTTTCTTTCTTTCTTTCTTTCTTTCTTTCTTTCTTTCTTTCCCTTCCTTCCTTCCTTCCTTCCTTCCTTCCTTCCTTCCTTCCTTCCTTCCTTCCTTCCTTCCTT